>NC_051086.1:20631527-20704916 GCF_004664715.2 Peromyscus leucopus
GAAAGTCATTGCTTTCGTCAAGAATGTATTGATTATGTAGCAATTAGAAGGATGTGCTTAAACAGCATCATGGACTCGGGGCCTCACTAGCATGAGGATTTTTGTTCAGGTCTCAAGCACCACGTAAAAAGCCAAGCATGGCAGTGAGCACCTCTAATCCCTGCGCTGGGGAGGTGGGAACAAGAGGCCCTCTAGGGCCTGTGGACTGGCTAATCTGACCAAACTGGAAAGCTGAAAGCTCATGGAGACTTGGTTCAAAAACTAACGTGGCTGGGCATGGTGGTGCACACCTTTGATCCCAGCACTCAGGAGGCAGAGTCGGTGGACCTCTGTGAGTTCGAGGTCAGTCTGGTCCACCCAGCAAGTTCCAGAACAGCCAGGGCTACACAGTGAAACCTGTCCCAAAACAAATAAAAGAAAAAAAACCTAAGATGGAACATGACTGAGGAAACGAGCTCATAATGATTTCTGGCCTGCGCGCGCACACACACACACACACACACACACAGGGAGTGGGGGGAGGAGAGATCAAAACCAAAATTCTGTGAACAGAAAGAGATAAGAAAAGCATCACATAAAAAGTCAACAGTTTTAATTACCAACAGATTTTTTTCATCAGAAACTGTCTGCAAGCCAGAGACAGAGGGAGAATATCTTCAATGTGCTGAAGCAAAAAAAAAAAAAAAAAAAAAAAAAAAAACAAAATTACAATCCTCTAACCATAAATTTTTTACCCATGAAAATTGTTTTTCTAAAATGAGAGAGAATACAAATGCTTCCAGGTAGTCTGTAGCTGAAGAGTTATTACCAGCCCAGGCTTATGGAAATTGACAGAGGAATACTTTAAGTCCAAACAAAAGCCTGTGAACTCAAAGTCCACAAAAGCACAAGACAATGGCACAATATTATGGGGTACAATGGGGTATATAAAGCAATTTCAACCCTAGTATGAGGTCTAAAATAGGGGGAAAATTATGACTCAGCTAAAGTTCTCAAGGGGTACATATTACAGAGTGATGGGAATTCTGATATCAAAACCTACAATATGGGAGTGGGAGAGAAAAGCATACAGATGTAGGCAATTAACATTAGAATGTTATCAGCTTTGAATAATTCTCACAAAATGGTAACCACAAAGCAAAAATCTGTACCAGAAACAGAAGAAAAATCAAAAGAATTCGAAGCTACAAAATGCATCTAACCACAAAAGAAAGAGAAATAACATATTTATAAAAGAACCAGAAAACAGTTAACATTAACTAACAATAACTGTCTTGAATATACATGGATTAAATTCCCCAATAAAAACTCAGTGAATGAATGGAATCTTATCTTGTTTTTTTGTTTTTGAGACAAGGCCCAACTGTTTTCCTAGCTGGCCTTGAACTCGAAGAGATCTGCCTGCCTCTGTCCAGCTGGTATTAAAGGCAGGCAATGCACCACCATGACCTGCCCAAGTAAATGGATTGTTAAAGGCCCAAAGACATATGCATACAAGAGACTCACTTTGTTCTCAAGGATATATAGTCACAAAGTGTGGAGAAACATGACACCTGAATGGGAACCAGAGAGATCAAGGTAGCTGTATATGACAAAAGAAATGTACACTGTTTGAAGAGATGCCTGTTGACATTATACAATATGAAGGAGCTAGTCAGTCAGGACGATGTGCCAATGGCAAATATGTATTCATCCAACCTAGCAGCTATAAATACAGAAGACAAATATCAAAGGATCTGCGGGAGAAAGAGATTACAATGTGGTATTCATAAAGGTTTGCAATAACCCACTTTTAACATTGAGATCCACAAAGAAAATGAAGAAGGAAATACAGGAATTAGGCAATGCTTAAAAAACAACCAGCAAATGTCAAGTGTGCTCAGCCGAGAAAAGAAAAGCCAACACTGAATAGCAGTACAAATCCCCAAAACACATCTTTTCGAAATTCATGCAGCCTTAGACAAGCCGGAATTCATAGTGTGCCAGCGGGCTCTGAATGACTGAGTGTGAGTATGCAAATAAGGTGAAAAATACAACCAATCAAGGAAGAGCTACCAAACCTGTAGGGGAGGGGAAGAACCCTGAGATGCTGAAGTTACTAAAAGGTCTATGTATCTGCAGAGGTAGTGAAACTTGTAAGAAAGTGTCAGGCTGGTCAGTTGTCAACACTACCTTGCAGGCTGGCTGCGGCTTCCCTGGCAGTGTGGGGGTAAGGGAATGGGGGTGGGGGTTCTTTCTGTCTGTTGTGCTATCGGCTCTGCAAACAGCCATTAGTCATCTCTCTGTAGCTCTTTTGGCCTCTGGAGTTGAGCCTGCTGACTGTCACAAAGCTGGGGCAGGGGGACACCTACTCCAAGCAGATACATAAACGGGGATGCAGCTCAGTGGTAGGATGCTTACCTTGTGTGCATGAAGCCCCTGAGATTGAACCCTAACACACAACCAAACCTGTAATCCTAGTCATGGAAAATGAAGGAAGGAGGCAGGAGGATCAGAATTCCAAGGTCATCCTTGACTTCTTAAAGCGTTTGAAGGAAACAGCTGTCACCTCTGAACATTATCTAGATAATTTATCATGATGATCTGGGTAAGCCTACAGCCATGGCACTGGCTTCAGCCAGAAACCCAGAAATACTTTTTGCCCACAGATAGCACACAGCTCAAATTTACTAAGAGACATGGCCATAACTGTACCTCTGTATCTTTTTTTTTTTTTTTTTTTTTTTTTTTTGAGGGGGGATTGAGGGAGGAACATAAAGACTAAGTTTTTTGGATCTGCTCAAACATCAAACATTTAGGGAAACATCAAATTTCACTTTCAGATGCTAAATGCTATTGCTGACAAAATGTTAATGGGATTAAATTCAGACAAGATAGAAAACACTAGAAGAATTAAGTAAAACGAAACACCCTCAACCACATAAAGAATGTGGTCTTCAGAGAAAGGAAGGTGTTGGGTACTGATTATTTATTATAGCTTTCATTTACTATTGATAGCACAAAAACCAAGGGCATCTAAATGTATCAAACTTACTTTGAAGGGACTTAAACATTTTTTATACATTTTAGAAAACACCTTCTCCTAGGTGAAAACAAGTGTGAAATTTACAGAAAAAGTATATATGAGGGATATTCTATATTGAAGTGAAATAATAGAAGACAGTGAATTAAAAATGTTTTTACAGAGCCAAGATTCACCTTCATGTCATGCTACAATATAGACTAGCCTTAGGAGCTTGTAAGCCAACACTTGCATGATTGAAAGGTGTTGAGAAAAAAATTGAGCCCAATACTGCCTTCCAGAATAGATTATAATGTCTGTACCAAAAATAACCATTTGAAACAATAAATCAAGAAACATCTATAATTTAGATACTCAAGAAATGCTGAAGATTACATGGTTTTTCGTGTAATGCAATAGAAATACTTTTGTCATGTTTCTGTGGTAGCAATAGTTACATGTGACTGTGACATCGAAGTCAAAGGTCACGTGCATGGTTGACTTGTGAAGCTGAGCATCATTTTAAAATTCTGACTGGAAATGGTCCCGTGTCAGAGCAGAGTTTCTTGAAACTGAAACCATTTTAAGTCATCCATGAGCCACCGTGACTTGAAGTTACCCATAGGCTATTTTAAAATACTAATTATGAGACTATAATAGGGCTAGAGAGATGGTTCAGTGGTTAAGAGCACTTGTTATTCCTTCAACAGACCCAAGTTCAGTTCCCAGCACCCACATCAAAAGACTCACAACCTTCCCTAAGTCCAGCTCCAGGGGATCTGACATCCTCTTCTGGTCTCCAGAGTCATTTCACATGCACAAATGTACATACACACACTCACACTAAGACACACGCACATACACATAATAGAATAATCTTATTTTAAAAGCCATTACAATTGCTAAAATTAAGAAAGCAGAATACATGCATAGGAGAACATATTTTAAATCCAGCAACTCAGAAATATCTAAGGACTATTGTATTTAATTAGCTTGAATATTTTTTGCCTTTGTCATTAAAATCCACGAATTTACATCTACTTTAGTGTAATAAAGTATCAAGTCTGGATGACAGAATGTTTTATAAGTTTATTAGTCATATGGAACTTTTAATTGCTTTGAGACATATGGTATGCGCTACCTTCGTCCCAGACGCTGCCACATTAAATAGAATAGAGCCTATGGTGGGAAAGAGATGAAGACATTCGACTTGATCTGTGTAGGAGCCAAGCCACCCACTCCCACAGCCAGCCCCCACTCTTCCATGTGGTTTGATTTATTCTGGTTTCCCTACCCAAGCTCCCTCCTGTGGGATTCCCACTGGGTCCCAGATGCTCTGCTGTCTAGCTGGCCCAGGCTTCCTGCAGACTAAGGGGAGGGGGTAGGATTTCCCTGGGAAAACTGCTGCAGAGTGCCATCAGAGCAAAAACCAGGCACCCTGTGAACTCCACCCTCATTAGTGTGAATAAAACCCAGGCATTTTGGCCTTGTGGGATTTCTGAAGGGCAGGAAAAGGAGAAATCAAAGAGAGCCAGTTGTATAGGTCTTAAAACACTCTCTGGCAGGGAGCCAAGACTCTGGGTGAGCTCAAGAAAGTAAACCCTTTCAACTTGAGGCCAGGGATGACAATGTAGGACAGAGTGCAGCCACCACCACCCCTGCCATATACTCTCATTTACTTCCTCCCTACAATGCCAATACCATGGCTCCATTTTATACACAAGGACCCAAGCTCAAAGCACAAGAAAAGCATGACAAGCTCGCCACTAGCCTTCCTCAGTTCTTCCTAGGGCCCAGGATTCCTCCTTGTTCCCTGGATACCTACTCCAGCCTACCGGAAATGTCACTTCACCCATCCTACTCTAGAGAGACTGAGATCTTCTGTCACCCTTAATAGTTTCCCTTCCTTCCACTGCTCCAGGAAAGCAGCATCTCCAAGCTCACTCTCCTTGGCCTTATCCAGTGTGGATTTTTAACCATGTAATAAATGCAGATCCCAAAAGTACCATTCACCTCTGTCCTCACCACCACCACCATCATGCCCATGGCTTGGACACTGGGTGACACAGCATAGATGTCCCTCTTGTGTCTGATGAATCAGTTTCCTTAGCCCCCTCTCTGACCCACCCTTCATCACAAGTTTGCCTTGTACTTGGCATCAACAGGGAACCTGCCTAGAACTACCGTAGGCATGGAAGGAAAGAGCAGAGAGGGTTAGCTGGCATGAAACAGGAGATGCAGAAAGCAGAGTCTGAGAGGAGGAAGATGGAGGCAGGATGAACAGATGCAAACAAGAAAGGAGATGATGCAAGTATGGCATCACATGCCTTTAATCCCAGCACTTGGGAGGCAGAAGCAAGTAATCTACATAGTTGAGTTATAGGCCAGCCAGGGCTATATAGTGAGACCTGCCTCATAATAGATTAATAGATAGATAGATAGATAGATAGATAGATAGATAGATAGATAGATAGATAGATAGATAGATAGACAGATGAGAAGGGAACAGTCAGGGCTGAAAATAAGGTTTGTTGATATTTCTTTCTCTTGGGGATACTTCTCAGTCAAGAATACAAGCAAAGAGAAGCTAGGTTGTCAGAAATTAGTAGGATTTTTAAATTAGCAAACATTTTTATACAATATTGTAGTGGTATTTGCTCTACCCATGACCCTGGGCTATACGGCCCAAAGGAGGGCCCTCTTCCAGATGTTTAATTTTTCCCAGGGTTATTATGTATAGATGGTTATAGGGCTGAAGGTGGAACAATAAAATTTAGACTCAGTATTCTCCTTTAGAAAAGGAAAAGGGGAATGGATAGGTATAGGATATTAAGTTAGATTATTGTATTGTACTAGTAAACAAATTCAGTAAAATATCAGCCTTAATTTACACTGATATGGATTCTTGTAATATTGATACAAATATAAACTATTCTTATATTCCTATTTAAGATAATTTGTATATTGATACAAATACAAAACTATATTTGTTGTATTATACACATACTCCTACTGAAATATTTTGTATATTGATACAAACGTAAAATATATTTGTCATACTGTATGTATATTCTACCTCTGTTTAGAATATTTTGTATATTGATATATATTTTAGGATTATTGTCATATTGCACTATGCATTCCTACCTCTGCTTAAGCTATTTTGTATATTGTCACAATTTTGAGGTCATTGTCCTTATATGGTACATCTGCTTACAGACCGTTTACCTTGTTTACGTGAAGCCTTAGTCCTTAGGTTATTTAGGTAGATAAGACTTACAGATTTATAGTCACCTATGCTTATCATTTTTATAGTTATGTTAGTTAGATTCTCCAGACTTACAGAAACATACGTCAGATGGATAGGTAATCTTCAAACACTTCATAGACCTAGGGAATATGGCATTTAAATGTTTTGATAACTTAGAATTCTGTTGACGTGCTCCTGGCAGCACCGATCTGATCCTTCAAGAATGTTGGGCTTCTGAGACATTTCCACTTGAAAATTTGTCTTCTTTTGGCACAAAATGGCCTATTGGGCAAAGAACTGCCCTTGCCTCAACTGCTGACAGTATGAATACTATCCCTTCTGAATAAGTGGGACACAAGGAAAAGAGACTACTCAACTCTGCCAAGACAGGGTAAGATAGTCTTTCAAAATATCTGCTTCTGAAAAATGATCTGTCAGATGCTCTAGGCCTGTAGCCAATTTGAATGCACCAACGATGCTGAGAAACTTTAGGTGACTGTCCAGGCTGCCAGCTGTCTCTGTCTACTCTCACAAGACTCCTGAAAGTTGCTTTTGTCCCTCTCCTGATTCACAGGTATTATTATATTCTTTCTCAGGTCTTTGATAGGATTGAATACTAACAGTTATAGTTACAATCTTCTTGTATCTTAGCTAGAACATATTAAGTATTAGATCCAGGTTCTTTAGGACAGGACACCTTTTGGAATGATCTCTGTAACATGCCATTTACCTATGCTTCAGATTTCTCTGGATTTTAGTGTGTATCTCTTGTTTGATGTTATTCTTGTTGATTGTAGTTCCATTTTTGTTTATGTTATTACCCTTTTTTTTCCTGGACAATACTTGATAATTATTCTCCCCTCCACCCCCACCCCCACCCCCGGAGCTAGGCAAGCGCTCTACCACTAAGCTAAATCTCCAACACCTTGATAATTATTCTTATTGTATATGGTTTACATTAAAATTAGAACCTTCTTATTTAAACAAAAAGGTGAAATACAGTGGTATTTGCCCATGACTCTGGGCTATATTTCCTGCCATTGTATGTGACCTCTGATAAGGAGCTGGAGAAGGGTCACAGGCCCCTTCTCCCTGCTCCTGCCTGCCAGGTAGATTCGCTCCTGGTCAGATCAGAGGACGACTTCTGCTGTCTACTCCGTTCTGTAACTGTGAGTGTATTGCCTCAATTTATATCTTAATAAATTCTGTTATCCATTTAATAGATTTACATGGATTGATCATAATACAATATGTTTTGATCATGTTTTTCTTCCTCCCTCGGCTCCTCCCAGATTCTCCCCACCTCCCTACCCACCCAACTTTATGTTTTTTCTTCAACTACAACTAAAACCAATAAACAAAACAAGCAAATAATAAAACAAAAAATCAAAACAAAACAAGACAAAAAAAGAATTCATTTTGTGTTGGCCAACCACTCCTGGGGCATGAGACCAGCTCTGGAGTGTGGTCGATATACTCAGTGACGTGCCATTAGAAAAAAACTGATTTCCCTTTGCCAAAGGGTATCTTGCAAATAGTGTCTTGGTTAGGGGTGAAACCCCATGTCCAGTTCCCCCCCTTAGTGCTGGGACCCCACCTGACTCGAACCTGTGATGCCCCAGTCTCTGTGTGGGTCAGTCCTACCGTGTCTTGAAGACACTTTTTCCTTGGAGTCGGCCATCACCTCTGGCTCTTACAAGCTGGCCACTACCTCTTCTGCATCTCTCTCTCTGAGCCTTGAGGCTTTGGTGAAGACACCCCATTAAGGACTGAGTATTCCAAAACCTCTCACTCTTTTGTCCAGTTACAGATCTCTGTGTTAATTTCCACCTACTTCATTAAGAAGCTTCTCTGATAAGGGTGGAGCAAGGCACTGATCCACGGGTGCAGCAGTCTATCATTAGGAGTCATTTGATTGCTACACATTATGTTCCTTTAACATAATAATAGTGTTAGGTTTTCCTCTAAGGCCCATGACCTATCCAGTCTCAGATTCTTGGCCACTTTAGCAGTGTCAGATATGGGTTCCTCCTTATGGAGTGAGCCTTAAATCCCATTTAAAAAGAGGGGGGTTGGTTATTCCCACAGCATTTGTGCCATGATTACACCAGGGTTTCTTTCAGAAAAGTCACTGTTGTAGGTTGCAGGGTTTACAGCTGGGAATATTTCTCCTCAAGGTAGCATGCAGATGCCTTCTAGCATCATGAATGCTAGTCAATCAGGGTGAAGCTTCTAGCTGGGTACCAGTTTATCTTCTCCATGTTTGACGACATAAGTATTATCTTCAGCAACAGGGCAGTGATGTCAGGTTGTGGAGAGCAACCAATAGCCTTGGCAATAGTGTGTTATGATTTGGTAGGATCCATGGGCCCCTTTGGCCAATGACTGAAGAAATGTGATCTTTCCTGGCACTGGAGGTTTTACTTGGGAGCATAGAATGTCTAGTTGGATCATTGTCTCCCCCACTGGATAGTACCACTTTAAAAATTCCTTTCGTAGATGAGTGTGTTTCAGGAAACTTCTACTGTAGTGGATTTTCATATGTTAGTGCTAGTCGTGCTTACCCATACTCTCCTCCTTTACCTGGCTCTTCAATCCCCTTCCCCTCCCCATTTAATCTTCCTCCATCTCTCTGCAACACTACATTCTATTTCACCTTACATGGGAGAGCCTTTCCTTCCTCTTGGTTTTTTACTAGGATCTATCTAACCCTCTGTGGCTTTTGGATTGTAGCACATATATGGAAAACATGAGAAAACATAGTTAGCAACTTGTTAATCCTGGTGAGCATCCATTTTTCTTATCCACAAGGAATGGCAAAGTGGTGACATTTGCTTGTGGGTTGTTACAAGACTTCA
Source organism: Peromyscus leucopus (assembly GCF_004664715.2). NCBI lineage: Eukaryota > Metazoa > Chordata > Mammalia > Rodentia > Cricetidae > Peromyscus > Peromyscus leucopus. The sequence continues at coordinate 20,640,637 of NC_051086.1, forward strand.
ATGGCACAGAGAGAGTAGAGAGTCAGCCTCCTGAAGTCCTCTTCTCTTTGCAGCCAGGTCTGTCTGTCCACTTCTCTCCAGCCTGTTTCTACTTAGGACAGCCCTGGGAAGGTTAAAGTTTATCTCAAAAACTCTCACTCTAGACTTACTCAATCTGGAACTTTCCCAATAGATTCAAAGACCTCTCAAAAAGAAACCAGTTGGAGGGCTGGAGCAATGGCTCAATGGTTAAAAGCACTGACTGCTCTTCCAAAGGACCTGGGTTCAATTCCCAGCATTCACATGACAGCTCACGATTGTCTGTAACTCCAAGATCTAATACCCTCACACAGACATACATACATACATACATACAAAAACATGCATGCAAAGAGGGGAGGGAGGAGGGGGAGGAGGGGGAGGAGGGGGAGGAGGGGGAGGAGGCAAACAAACCAATTAGAGAGGAAAATGGCTGACCACAGGAGACAGCCTCAGAGAAGGCTATTCCAAGAAGTTAGAGGGGCAAGTTTCCTCATCCCAGCCTCTCCTTAGCATGTTCTCTGGCTCCCAAAAAGAGCCCACAATTTGTTCTTGGGATCCAGGGCCACTATTCCCTCGTTGGACCTCTTGTGCATACATTCCCTGACCAACAGGTAAGGAAAGCCCAAGGGAGGCCTTTACTGCTGGGTGATGATTTGTTAAGAAAAATGGACTCACCTGTAACGAGGCATTTCACAAACCCCAACTCAACCCAGACTTGGCTTTCCCACACTTCCTGTCTTCCAGAGGAGGATGTGCAGATAAAGCAGTCAAAGCATTGGGAGACATGAGACTCTGCTCCTAGCTTCCTTATCTCAGACTTCATTTTCTTCATCTACCAAAGGAGACTGGTACCCCAGATGCTCTCTAAGGATCTCTCCCAGACAGTCCAAGATTTCCCAAGCTGAGACTGTTTGGCCTGTGGGATGTAGTGAGAAGTCCTGAAGGAAATCTCTCACCTCAGGAGGCCCTGAGCAAGCCTCCAAGATCTGTGAATATTCAGAAATAGTAAGCCCACATCTTCTTTAGACAGTCATAGACAGCCTCAGATTCTCCGAGGGAATACCTAGAGAGCTTGGAAGACTTGAGGAAACAGTATTCACCAGGGAAATAAGAGAAGGCACAACATTATACTAACCCCCCACAGCTGATGTATCAGGTTACTTCAAATGGAGTCTCTTGAAGTAACATACAATTATGATCTTATGGAGAGAAAAAAAAAAAAACCAAAACCAATAAAACAAAATAAACCCCATCATCTGACAGAGCCACTGGGCTAACGGTGGGATTTCAGGAAGCCTACTTTCCTCTAGACATATCAGGGCAAAAAGCTGTGCCTGGTCTACCCTTGCTTCTAGACGCTACATGGCTGTGGCCACTTTAGTGTAGGCTTCCAGGTCTTCCCTAACCTTCCCTGACCCTGACCCTGACCCTGACCCTCTGCTCCTTCTTTCAAGGACCCCCATGATATATTGAAAACCCAGGCTGTTGGCCCATCTCAAGACATTCAGTGTAAGTCTCACCAGCATGGCTGCTTAACTATGACCTGAGCAAGGATGGCACCAATAGACACACTAACGTGAGAGAGGGAAGGCTCACAATGCGTCAGCCCTAGACAAAGAACTGCATGCAGCTAAAACATGCCAAGAATGGAAGAAAGAGTCTTCCGAAGAGAAGAGCACACCAGTTGGTTACCCAATACCAAATGGTCATGCCTGAAAACATACGCATATATACAGGCTGAGAAGGTTGTATTTATATATTTAGGGATATATAAAGACACACACACAAATATATGTAACATACACATTTAACAAGTTTTTAGAAAGAGGCCATGAGAGGTGGGTGGTGGCAGCACACACACCTTTAATCCCAGCACTAGGGAGGCAGAGACAGGAGGATCTCTGCATTGGAGGCCAGCCTGGTCTACAGAGTGAGTTCCAGGGCAGCCAAAGCTCCTTGTCTGGGGGTGGGGGTGGGGGGTGTGGCACATGAATTTGAAAGAGAACTGAGTGGGGAGAGGGGTAACATGGAAAGGTTGAGAGGGAAGAAAGGAAAGAGGAAGTGATCTAACTATATTACAATATCAAATAATAAAATATATTTTAAAGATACTCACCATAATCACACAAAGTCTTTTTCACAGTGTAAGGTAACAGGTTCCAGCAGTTAAGATTTGGACGTGGGGGAGGGGAATGTTAACATTCTGCTGAACCACAAGGCTTTGACAAGAATCCACTTTTTAGATGGTCAGCTTCCAACCTAGCAATTCCACTTCTAGAATTTATCCTACAGAGATAACTGTAGCCATATCTAAAGATACACTACCTGGAGGCTGCAGAGATGGCTCAGTGGATAAAATATTTGATGAGCATCTATGAGGACCAGGGTTCAGATCCTTAGTTCATATATACATATATATATGTACACATATATAAGTATATATTACATATACGCATACACACATATGTTTTTATATATATGTATATTTATATAATGGGTGTGTGTATTAATGGCAGCCATCTGAAGGCTAGGGCAGGGATTCCTGAGTCAAGCTGGCTAGCTTATCCAGGAGGACCAGTTTTCTCCTATAGATTCAGTCCTATATATTTCTACTGTCGCAGCCCCTTCCTGTCAATGAAAGAATAGTTAGTATTCAGTGATAGAGCTCTGTGGTCACACATAACTGCAATGACTGCCCCCCCCAGGGCCATCAGTGACCAGCTCTGGGATCTTGGACAAGTTTATTACCTTCAGTAAACCAAAACTGGGAAATGATGAAAATATAACTTGCCTGTAACATTCATGTAATGCTTAAAATTATACCAGTATGAGAATGATGCTTATCACATAATGACTGAGTTGTTATTAAGTATCTACTCAGAGAAGCCACATGATCCAGAGGTAGTCCTTGAACACACACCTCTTACTGAGTATCTGGCCTCTATGACAGCAGCATTGGTACCCCTGTCTTGGTACCTGTGTTATTGCAGGGAGGAGCTTCCCAGGAACCTCTCTGTAGTGTGAGAGAAAACCACAAAAGTAGTTACTACACAAAAATAAGTCCAAATATTTTTTATGTATGGGATGTTGGTGATATTAAAAGAATTCACAGCTGGGCAGTGGTGGTGCACTCTTTTAATCCCAGCATTAGGGAGGCAGAGGCAGGTAGATCTCTGAGTTCAAGGCCAGCCTGGTTTACAGAGCAAGTTCCAGGACAGTCAGGGCTACACAGAGAAACCCTGCCTTGAAAAATGGGGGTTGGGGGAAGAGGAAGGAGAATTCACATGCCTTGTAATCCTGGCACTTAGGAGGTGGAGGCAGGAGGATCAGGAATTCAAGGTCATCCTACATAGTGAGGTCAAAGCCAGCCTGAGCAAAATGGTGTTATGTCTCAAACCAACAAATGAAAGAAATCAAATGTTCTTTGTGAGGTCATGTAAGGGCTGGCAGGGAATTTTATCTGCTTAGTAGTTACAATCTACACACCTGTCAGTCTACACCCACTGAGTCTTACACTTACCACCTGTCACTGCTGGCTGAAAGTCTGCCTCCATAATGCACATTTAAAAATGTAAGATCTATTTCCCTTTGTCCAAAAGCCAAACAGGTTGAAAGAGCCCATGACCTGCTATGTGCAAAGTAATGTGTGTATCCTTCTTGGGGCAGCTGTGATGATTTCTGTCTGTCTTACAGAGATTTGGGGGCTCCAAAATGCTAAACATTAAGAGTGTGACCTCCCCGAAATGAAGACTATTTGTCTCCGGCTCTTCCAGGGATTGACTAAAGGTCAACCTCTCCATAGAACAGGTTGTCTGGAGTGGAAGGTCAACTGACACAGAAGCACTAATATCTAATGGGACAGCAGCAAATGCAATTGCATTCTGTGAAGAACAAAAGGTAGATAATTATCATTCGTTGACCTTAACTGGACTGGGGGGGGGGGGAGTGTGGTTTCTGATTGGTCCTCAGCCTTGGTCTGTAGCCAACCTGGAGGTAGGAGGCTCTGTGCCTCTGCCCTTGTCGGGGAACTCTACGGTCCTGGCATCCCCAAGCTGATGGGAGGAGGCAGGTCCTGGACCTGAAAGGAGATGCCTACTCCTCTGCCTCACCTGACAAGCCCTGAGGAAACCTCAACCCACGTTCTGGATTCCTGTGGGGTCTCTCATGCAGGTCTGGCATGCAAACCAGAATTTCCAGTGTGATGATGCTAACAGAAATTTGCCCAGCAGTCAGGCAGCCTGGAGTGATTCCCAGTGGTCCCACGCTGTCTCTGTCCTTGGAACATAGCAGGCGGAAGCAGAAGCCAGGAGCAGAGCACATATGGAATGGCAATCAGATCTCAAATTAAGCAAGGCTTGCCCAGAGACTTGGAGTCAGCCTCTCCCTAGCCATATCATACTTCATGTCCCATATTACACTATGCTTTGTTTTCTATTAGTTTTTCTGTTATTTTGTGCGGCATATCTACCCCTTCTAGAATGTAAGATCCACAAGAGTAAGGACCATCTGTCTCTGTTGTGACATAAACTGTCCCTGGTTGCTAGAACAGGACCCACAATGCACCGAGTGACTTACTAATTAGCTAATGTTACTTGGCATGTCCCGGCAAGCTTCAGAAGTAGGCACTATGATTACCTTCATGTGACAAATGAGAAACACAGACTAAAAGGAATTTTGGGTCAGAATCAGGCAATCCAGTAGAGTCACAGCCTGAGTTTGATGCTGAGACCCTCTGATTCAAAAGCTACTATTCTTTTATTATGCAATCTTGCCTACCCCGTTCCTCTTCCCAAATATGTCTCATCTCCTAAACTGGCAACTCCAGCATAGATTCCTAAGAACTCAGAAGAGGGATGGGGAGAAGACACACAGTTCAGAAAGATGCGTCGGTGAATTCCCATCTGAGGCTGTGGCCTCGGAACAGGCCTCCCTGGAGCTGCCCTGTGGTCTCTGACCTCCCTCCAGCAAGGTTCCAATGGGTCTTGCAACCAAACAGTAGCCCTGGTCTCCAGTGCCATGGACATGCAGATCAACTGCATTTTATGCAAAACTCCTGGAGGCATGGTGACAATTAGCTTCTTAGTTGGTGCCTGGTGCTGTTTTACATATTTCATTTCTCCACATGAGCCTTGCTAAGTGTTTACCATGTTATCTGCATCTGCCTGATGAGCAAATGGAGGTGCAGGGTTGTTAAAGAAACAGCTCAGTGGTACATGGCTAGAGAAAGTGTAGCAGAAGAACATGAGTGCAAGCTGCTGGCTCCAGCTTTTAACCCTTTCCCCTACAGCTCAGAGAAGAATTTGGGATTGTTTACCAGAGTGTGTGCAACCAGGAGGCTAGATGGCTTAGGGCACTCCATGGGAAGTTTCTGGGTGTGCATGACTTTACATCCATAAAGGGACAGGAATCAACTTCCTCTCAAATGTGTTCTACAGAACAGGCTGTTAATACTATGTGGTCACGGGGTGGAATTTCATGACCAATTGGATTTGATACAATTAAGCTAAATTAGCCAGGACTTTTATAACAGGCCAGTTCAGTGCCTTTAATGAGCCAATGTACACTAAGACAGGGGAGAAGGGTGTGGCATTATTCGAGCTTTACTGAACACAGACCGATGTTGGGTTCCTGTTCACGGGACTCAGACCGGGAAGGGTGCATTGAAGACACTTGGCTGGGGATGTAGCTCTGTTTCTAGCAGTCACCAAGTCCTGGCTTCTTCTGCCAGCAGCAGTTGCTAAAATTCCTTCCCTTGGGGAGATGAAGCTATCTACTCTCTCTTATGGTTCCCACAACAAAGCCAAGTACAGTTCAACCAAAGTTCACTCTAGGGAACCAATAATGAGTGTATTAGGCTTACTCACAGAGTAATGGGCGATCTTAAAGCCACCACACTAGAAGGTCTGTACCCGGCTAGACAATGAGTCCTCACGGCTGTGAAGATGGAGTCCCCTCCACCTCCTCTTTCCCCCACCCTATATCCTCCAGCCTTCCCAGAGACCACGAGGCCACTACAGTGGGGCAGAATTGCATACACCTGGTTGGGAGGGCTGGCTGGATACTCAGGTGAGGGCCCCTTGACCTTTCCAACCCCCACTTTTTAACAAGGATCATCAACAGTCACCAACCTCAGCTGTGATGCTCCCTGGCAAGCAGGCCCAGCCAAACTCCTGAAGATGTTTGGCTGGGAAGACAGTCCTGTACCACATAAATAATCACGAATTGGGCATGGTAGCACTTAGAAGGCAAAGATTGGAGGGTTAGAAGTTCAGGGTCAATCTTGGCTACATGGTGAGTTCAACACCAGCCTTGACTACATGAGACCCTGTCATCCCCCACCCCTGGAGATGAGACAGTTTTCTTTTCTCTGCTTTTACCTGCTGGGAATAGGGGAATTTGTCAACACTCATGGACTCCTTCAGACCTTTTAGAGCCCTCTGGGGCTCTGAGCATGGAGGGGAGGAAGGAGAACTCACTGGCTGAGCAGCTACTGATACATGCGCTTATGATTTTGGTTATCTTTAATTATCGCTTGAGAATCTCAAGACAGTTTTTACTGTCAGAACTCTCTGTAATGTTACAGAGGAAAATGTTGTCTTTGGAGCCAAATAAACATCTTTTAGCTTGCCATCTGATAGCTATAGCTTTGGGAGCATGGGCTTGTTGCCTAATTGCCCCATGTCTCAGTTTCCCCCTTTGTTAGGTTAATAATGTGACACCAACCTCATAGGGTTATTGTAAGGGGCTGCTGTTATTAGTACAGGGGAAACACAAAGAATCTGTGTGTCATTAATACTCAATAAGAGACAGTTTTATGGCAATTAAATTATTATTAAATCATCTCCTTCATTCTCATTGTTCAGATAAAACGGGAAGAGCCTAGAAAGGACAAATGACTTGCTTAAGGTCCCAAAGCTATTGGCAGGCACTAACTGAGGCAGGCCCCTTTAGAAGGAAACTCCTATACATATATGTCTTCAGAGAGTCATTTTCTTTTCAGTTAAAACTTAGAAGAAAACTGAGCATGTTCAGAGGTGTTGCTGTCCATCTTCTCTATGACGCACAATAATCATGCCCCAGGTTGTTCCTGTCCACCATTTTATCCTTTGGAGCACGGGCTCCATGACACTGAGCTAAGTGTGTCCCCAAATGTGGCTGCCATCTTTCCTTCTTAAATATATATATTTCATATATATATATATATAGTCTCAAAACCTCTACACTTCCTCTATGCAGGGAGGGTATTGCTTTGGAAAAGACTCATGTGCTCTCTTGACCTGCTACAGGCAATCCTCCAGTCTCTTACTTCTTGTCCCATGTTGTTTTGGGTTTTGTGTTCTGTAAGATGCAAACCCAAGTTCACTCTGGTTATGTTATGAGTGGCTGAGGTAACAGCCACACACAGTCACAAGGTTACTCCCCTTTGCTTGAACTTGCAGATAAAACACTTTTTTTCCTGTGCCAGGCCTCACCTCACACGCCACTCTGGAATGAGTAGGAATTCTCCTTTGGGAATTCTCCCAACCACTTATACAGGAGTATTCAGACCCACTTAGTAACTGGTGCTAGTGTCCCAAGGCCCTAACAACTGGACTTGGAGAACCAAGAAGGTTCAGAGCCTAGAAGTACATTTTCATTAGCCATTCCATGCAGGAAGGTCCTTGACCATTCTCCCAAACCCTGATCTGGCTTTGAGAGGGCACCCACAAGACCAGTGTATCCCAGCAGAGCATACAAGCCTGGGCATGTCAATCTAAGAGCTTCCAGGACGGGCAGACAACATGGAGACAAAGAGACAAGGCTTCAGGGTCTTTCACTGAAGCCACAATAGAGGCTGATTTTGAAGGTTGGTTTGTTGTCTGTCTATGCAACTTTCTATGTAAGGGGGGAAACATTTGCTGTCTACTCTGATTTCACTAAAAAGAAAAGGGTGGGGAAGCTTTTATTCCTTTATCTTCAATGTACATATATGGGAAACCAAGACCCAGCGGGAAGAAATCGTCTTAAGTTCCAGGTGTTGGTGGCAGAATTGGGGGGAAGCCATGTCTCCCGACATCTGCAATATCCACCTCTCAGACTGCAGAGTCCGTAATGAGCAGCTTAAGAACATGGTTGGAAAATGAAGCCAATAATGATGGGAAATAATAACTGAAATCCAATTTACAGTTGCTGCAAGTTCATTTCTGCCAGGTTCTTTTCTTTTAGAAAGTTGTTGAGCCTCTTTTCTGTTTATCTAATAAATTGCTTTGTTTTGTTTTCTGAAAAAGTGGGGAAGGAGCAAAGCCCAGATTAGGCTTCTTCTTGGTCAAGTTCATTTCCCACTGTGGAGTTGCTCAGAGCTCTCTGGGTCCCACAGGACAAGTACTGCAGGTCCAAACAGGAGACAGGAGTGCTCTTACCAATTTCCACCACTGCCTACCCTGAAGTTTCCAGCTGACTCAGAAGCAAATGGCGGGGGAAGAGAAAAGACTGAGTATAGGCACCCTGAGAGCCTGCCAAACCTGGACTTAACTATTTACTGTCCCGGTCCACTTGAGCAAGTCACATGGCCTCATAGAGTCTCACTACCATCAGCTGGGACAATACAGATAACGTTGTATAACAGCCTGTGGGGGATGGTTTAGTTACAGTGGTTCACCACCTTCCTAATGCTGGGACCCTTTAATACAGCTCCTCATGTTGTAGTGACCCCCAAACATAAAATTATTTTATTGCTACTTCATAACTGTAATTTTGCTACTGTTATGAATTGCAATGTAAATATCTCATATGCAGGATATCTGATATGCCACCTGCAAGGGGCTTGAGACCCACAGGTTGAGAACCGCTGGTTTAGGAGGTAGAGGCAGTTAGTGCCAAGTCTGATGCCCTGAGTTCAATCCCTGGAGCCCACGTGATGGTAAGGAGAGAACCAACTCCTGACCTCCATCCTTAGCCTATGCACCTAACCCCTACATGTAACTTTTTTAAAAGTCATACACCATGAGCTCACCATGAAGTTTGCCTGCAGTGATATTACCTTAATATGAGATTACGTAAATCTTGGAGTGATACACCGAAGCCAGTACCATACAAGTCATGCAACAATCACACACGTCAGTGACTGCAGTGTAGCTGGTTTCCATAAGGTCCGACAATCTTACAATCTTAAACGCAGTAGATTATGCGCACCCACACCGAGGCCAAGCAATGCCAAACTTCCCACCTGCATGCCTTGGAGTGAGCCCTGCCCTCGACAGTGATGCCAAGCCCTTCCACCGGTAGGCAGACGGTGCCAGAAAAGTAATGTGCTCAGGCTCAGAGGAGTGACCGAGAAACGTGTTCTGGAACCGGTCGGCTGGGTTTCACCACAGAGTCACTGTGTCACTGCAGAAAGGTTACTTAACTTCCTGAGCCTCCGTTTTCTCGTTTTTAAACTGGCACTCACAGCAGTGTCCAGTGCATAAGCTGTAACAATTAAATGGGATAATGGAAGGAAAAGCTGAACACACTGACTGACTCATCCTTAGAAAATGGCCCCAAAATGTTAACTCATGATTTGCCCTCAGATCAGCCCTTTGTATCCAAAAGGAAAGAATAGAGGGCAGCAAAAGTGCCTGGGATGACTTCCCAGTGACTTAGATTGTTACCTATGTGATGTTGATCATGACCTTGCCTTAGTCTCTGCCTCAGTTTCTCTATTTGCAAAATGAGGAGGTTGGATTTGTGAGCCCTTCCAGGCACCTAAATAAGGTTTGATGAGAAGGCATAGGCTCCCCAACTTTGATTTCTGCATGGGTCCTACCTTCCCAGTCATCCAGAGAAAAAGACCAGGGAGGGACTGGGAAAGAAGGCACTAGCCTCATCAAACCAGTGCCTTCATTAAGAGAACTAGTGTAAGAGAGAAAAATATCCCAGCCGTATCCATCACAATGTAACCTGGGAATGTCACTTCACCTCTCTGAACCCCAGTTTCTTATAAATGCAACTTCAAAGGGTACTCAGCTTGTCATAGTTGCATGAGTTAGTGTCAGTCAAGGACTTAGTCCGAAGACAAAAGTGCTCAAAAACAGTATTGTTTTCTTAATCGTTATTGGTTGCCAGTTGCAATACATGCAGACCCCATTGTTTGACATAGCCCTTCTTATATCTGGACTACACACATGAGTCCATTCCGAGCAGGATTTCCAATGACAGCAAATTCTTTATGAGAGCAGCAGCCGTACCATAGGCACACCTGGAAAATTGCAGGCCAGCCTCTGCATACCAATGGTCTGCATTCCCATGGTTCCTATAGTCTGAAGGAGGGGACAGCAGCCCTTGCCGTGAAGACCAGCTTTGCAGAGCTGGGAAGGACTGAAGACTATTTCTTACCCAAGATAGAATGTAAGAAGAAGGGACCTACCCATATCTCATGGCGTGTTACTGAGCCTGGAGCTTTAGGGTACCACGCATTGGATTGAAGAATCCATTTGGGTGATGTGTCCAAGATGGACTTCCTTGGAAAATGGAGTTAATCACAGAACCCTCTTCTCAAGGTCACTGCACAGATAAAGGAGAACACACGTGACATAGAGCAAGCACACAAATAGTGTTAACTGAACTCTTGCCTCTATTCCTCCGGGGGAGTTATTTGGCTGCATGACACTGGAAACACCCCAACGATGTACATTTAAAAGTGTCCTTTCACTGTGACATGTATGGAATAGGAGAGGTAGTCTGGGGTGCCAGTCTGGAGATCTGACTTGATCCCTGGCTCTACCTCTCTGTGGCCTTCCACTGGTCACTTTCATTCTATGGCCCAGAGTTTTCTCATCTATAACAGCCCTGTCCAATAAAAACACAACGTAAGCCACCAAAGCAACTTTAATCAGTTTTTATAAAACATCAAAAGAAATAGAGTAATAGGAAAAAAATTGAATACTTATTTCTCTCGTTTCAATATCTCCCCCACATTATCATTTCATTTGTTCTTTGAAATCTTGGTGGTTCTTAATGACAAGGTAATTTTGGCAGTTTATCTGGGGATGTTTGGGGTTATCCAAAGCAGGGGCAGTAGATGGAGACATGGGGATGTTCTAAATAACCTGACAGAGGCCAGATCTTGCTAAACAGCTTAAAGTGCACAGGAAAGACCCCTGTATCAAAGGATTGTCTGCCCCAAAAGCTGAACAGAAGCTGTTTGATGCTTATAACAAATCCCTGTTTGGATTGGCTGCTGGTCAAGGGTTCATTAAGCACATGTGGCCAGTGGCTACCACATCCGTCTGTGCAGCTCTTTAGTACCAACACTTGGACATGAGCTTTCAAAAGTCAAGGTTTTAGAAGACATAGTTTTAACAAATTAGTTTCCTGCTCGTCCTTAAATAGCTGGCCAAAAGATTTATGGCTGGTTTACCATGGTTGCCTAAGAACAGAGCCTGACTGTCCCTAGCTGGTTAGACCCTTTCAAAGCTCCCACCCGCCCCAGGGAGACCAAGCCTGGGTCAAACAGTGAGCCCTGTTGTTCTTGACGGGGGAGACAATGCTGCAGGCCCTGCTACCTGCCTGACAGAGCCATTGTGGCTGGAGCAGAAAAGGGCTTTGTCAGGATGGCAGCCCAGGAGCCTGCAGTTCAATGGGGCCCTTTATGTGTGTCCTGATAAGATGCCCTGATGCCAGCCTTGAGAGGCCCTGCCCCCTCCTGGAGCAGATGGGGAGCCTGAGGCCCTGAGAGGGTATGGAAGGCCCTGCTAAGGTCTTAGACCTCTCTCCCTTGAGGTGCAGCTTAAAACACCAACTTTACCTGTTACTGGGAAATCCTGTCCCAGCACAGGACAGACTTAGTACTGCTCCCCCCCAGGCAAAAGGACATCTAGCCAGGACCCTCAAACATAGCAGCTCCTCAGATGACAGATTCATATAAAAATAAGTGTATTAAGGAATGCGTATGTCTCTCTCTTCACATCTGGGCACAGCTATGGCAAGAATAATTTAAATATACTCTGTTGTGCTTTTAAAAGGCTACTAAGAAAAGACATGAGATCTTGTGTTCTTAACATAAACGTTTCCCCAACACACACACACACACACACACACACACACACACACACACACACACCAATGTGGAGTGGACATATTAATTAGTTTGGTTGTGGTAATCTTTCACAATATATGCACAAACCAGTTCATCATACTGCATTCCTTAAATACATGCAATTTGGGGCTTATGGAGACCCACAAAGGTTTCCTAGTGAGAGCTGAGCTTGCTTTACCCAGCAGGGCTGCATTAGAGGATTGCTTGACCACATGTGTGGTTACTAGGTGATTGGAATCTTATGCACTTGGCTGTGCTAGGGGGAGGTCTTTTGCTCCACCCCTTGGCATTCCTATAAAAGGCCTTTAGAAGCAACAGAAAGGCTGGTGGATAATGATCCAGGCCCTCCCAAAGCTATCCTGTGTTTTTATCTGTTCTCTCCCCTCTATCCTTCTGGCTAATATCTCTTATCGTTACTCCTCAGGAGTACCCTGCCATAAAATGTGGGGGCCGGTCTCCCAGCTGGGCACCCACAGGGGCTGAGATGCTGTCGTGGAGGGTATTTGCTCTTTAAGCATGAGCACTTGAGTTTGTATCCCAGATAAAAATGCCATGTGTGGCATTGTTTGTCTGTAACCCCGGCACTGGGGGGAGGAGAGAAGAGCAGAGATGGAAGGATGCCTGAGAGTCTACCGGCTAGTCAGTTCAACACAAACGGCGAGCTCCAGGTTCAGGGACAGACTGGTTAAAGAAATAAGATGGGGGCTGATTGAAGAAGACACCCAAGATTGACCTCTATTCTCCTAAATGAGTGAGAGCGCCCACACACAAATGTATACTCATACGCGTGCTCACACACATGTACACACACATAAAGTTTTTATTTGTCGATGATACCTGTTGTGTTGACAACTGGAAGAAATTTGGAAGTCTAGCCAGAGGGAAGCCATTTGTGTATGCTTGCCTCTGTCCTTAGAACACAAGTGATTGAGCCCGAACATGAGGAGGCTTTGGGCTGTGCCAGGACTGTACTGCAGGAATGTTGACGTACAAGAAAAGAGAAATTCTCCTGTCAATTCCTCCCTCTGGAGTGGCACGATCAGATCAATTGATAGTTTCCCACCGGGGCCAGTCAGTCCAGTTTTTTGCTCAACGTTCCGATTCACACTGGTCTTAACGATGCTTGGCCCTGTTTGGACTCTGGGCTCACACATTTAATGTGAGCAGCACACAGGACCCATGGCCTTTAATGTGCTGTTCTTTCTGCAATGCCCGGGCTGCCTTTCTCCTCCAACCTCTGCCTGTCCATCCCGACCCTCTCCTTGTGGCAATTCACATACAAAGAAAGAACCATCATGAAGCTGAGTTACTGGACCATAAGGGACTGATCCTTATGGAAAACAAGTGACTAACCCAAAAAATTAGAGGAGGCCATGGGCTGGGAAAAACCCCTCTTCAGTGCCCAGAGACGAAGCTACAAGCAAGATGGATGGGGAAGAGTGGCCGTAAGACCAGGTGGAGCCCAGTAGGCTCTGGCTTACTCCTCACATGGATGAGAAAGGGAGCCTACCTCATCGGAAGCTTGACGAGGTAAAGCCTGCGGACACTGTGTGTCCAGAGATGACCCCACAGCCGGAGCTAATCTATTGCCCCAATCATGTGTAGATGTTGGTGTGCTCGCTAGATAATAAAGATATGTATCCATATGGTCATCACAGGGATTAAACAAGCTGGATTTTGTCGGGACTTAGAACTCTGCTTGCAGCAGGCATTTCACAGTGTTTTCATCGTTCAGGTGAGGTTCTTCTAACTCAGTTTCACTGTGACCCACAGAGTCAATATCTTTTGTGATTTTATCTTTATAATTATCACCACCACCACCACCACCACCACCATCATCATCATAGTCATGCTGAGGTATTTTTGACAAATAAAAACTGCAGGACTGATGAGATGGCCCAGTGGGTGAACCACAAGCCTGATATCGTGAGTTGGATCCCTAGGGACATGATGGAAAGAAAGATCTCTCAAGAGTTGTCTGTCCTCTGACTTCCCCATGAGTGCCAGTGCATGCAACACACACACACACACACACACACACACAGATAAGTGTAAGAAAGCTGCATGTATTTAAGGTATACAAATGTGATGATTCTATATGTACCTATATTATGAAATGAGTACCATAAACGAGCTAATATACCCATACATCCCACATATATATGTATTAGTAAACACATACACATCCCATCATAATTTTATGTATATATATACATATACTCCATCACTTTTACATATATATGTTCAATCACAACTTTTATTATGTAAACATGTATATTGATGTAATTTGATTGTATACGTATAAAATTTATAAATGGTGATTTTTGAAAAATATCTGCTTCTTAATGATTGGTCTTAATTTGTTTCTCCCAGAACTATATAAGAAAAGAATAGCCTGATTCATTTGGACCGCCAGTCACTTCACTTCCTTCCTCCATCCAGCCTACCAATCCCGGCCATCCATTCAGGAGACACAAATATGTATTGAATATTTAAGGGCACCTACTCTGCTCCCATCAACCCGCAGGGCCCAGCACAGATCAGACCTGTAAGTTACGCCATGACAGAGACAGGAGAGCGAGGGTAAAGGAAAAGAGGCGAGGAACCAGGTTCTCAGACCTTTCCTTGACATCTCCACCTCCCAAAGTGGCTTCCTCTGTACCATCCCGGAGTGCATCATCAACTCTGCCACTGAGGGAGCTAGATGTGGGTGCTGGCGTCCGGAAAGGCGGCCCGGGGACCCGCCCCTCTCTTCTGCCCCTGGCACGGCCGGTGACTCGGTGGCTGCACCCAGCTGCGGTCGCACCCTCGAAGGGCACGAGCCCCTGCCTCAGTGTTGATTCCCCCGCGCCCGGTGTTGCCCAAGGCTCAGGGTGACTCCTCCCGGGGACCCTCCCCTCTGGGGCGCGTCACTCTCCCCACCCCTAGGTCCGGACCCCAGCGGCTTCCCGCGCCGAGCCAAGCTGGGACAAGTCGCGGCCACCTGCCCAGGAGCCGCGGACCTCGGGCGCCGTCAGCCCAGGTCCCCATGGAGTTGCGGGTCGCCAATGCCAACGGCAGCTGCGAGAACGGGTGCGTGCGACTGTAAGGGGACCTGGGTGGGCGCTGCGCTTCTCACCTTCCTCCCACCACCCTCGCCAACTTCTCCTCACTTGCCGGGGCCGCGAGCAAGGGTGGTGCTCCGCATCAGATTCCCACCCGCTTCCCAAACTGTCCTGAAGGTCCGGGTCTGGCGGAGATGTCACCTCCCCAGTGGCAGCTGCAGGGGCTGAGCAGACTGAGAGGAGGAAAACAGCACTGGAGCAGGTGGCCTGTGAAAGGGCCAGGGAGAGGCCTCAGAGGTCGTGTTGGGTCGCTGCAGGTACCTGCCGACATATCCTTCCATCACCCAAATCAAAGAATAGAGGGGCAGAGAGGTTCCCCATCCCCAAATCCACATGACACTTTTTGGAAAGGAGAGAAATGCTCAGAAAAGACCCTTGATTTTTCTGGAGCGTTCTTAACTGTGTAGACCACGGCCCTCCCCTCAACTCTCTTTCTAATCCCAGAAGCAAACTCGATAAGAAGCAGGCAGTTGCCTTATCTTTATTTTTTTTTTGGAGATACAAAATCTTTTTTGTTGTTGTTGCTGTATTTAGACAAAGTATTGCTAAATTGTCCAGAATAGCTTCAAATGTGTGATCCTCCTGCCTCGGGCCACTTCTGCTGGGAGTACAAGTGTGTGCCACCAGCCTAGATTTTATTTTGAAATGTATTCATTACTAGTGTGCCTGTGTATGTCTGAGCATGCGTGCACGTGTGTGTGTGTGTGTGTGTGTGTGTGTGTGTGTGTGTGTGTGTGTGTGTGATGCATGATGTGTATTTATGGGCCCGAGTGCTTTACTGAGGATATGCAGAACAGAGGACAACTTTGTGAGTGAGTTCTCTCCTCCTGCCTTTATGTAAGTTCCAGGACTGAGGATCAAAGGGACCATCTCATCTCCCCAGCCTTAAGCCTAGGCTCTTAAAACCTTTTCCTTTTTGCTTTTCTGTTTTTTCCTTTGGCTTCTTTTCTCTTTTTCTTTTTTGCAATGTTAGCCATTGAATCCAGGGCCTCGTACACGCTGGGCAGGCACCCTGACACTGGCCTTTATCCCTAGGGCACGTAGCTGTAATTTCACTGAGCCCATTCTAGAGACAGGGAGACAGTGGCTCTGGCGGGCTGATAACTTGCTTCAGGTAACACAGGGGGGAATATGAACCACCTCTCGGATTCAGACTCCTGAACCTACAGTGCTGCTGTTCTGTTCCATCTGGAACATTCCCTACGTTCCTGCTGTCTTGGAAGTGCAGCCTGTGTGATGTTCTGAGGTCCCTAACTTCTACCCTTCTTCAGAGAAGCCAGCCCTTTATGTGTTGACCTTAGTCTCCTGAGAAACCAGGCAGGCCATTAACCCAAGGCAGCAGGCATTCCTAGTTCTAGAACATTCTAGGGAAAAAGGTAAAGATTACCAGCTTGGTATCCCCTTTTTCAGATATGCACCCACTCCGAACTGGGTCCCCTTTGGTCATCAGCTCTCTATCTCTTCACTGTACTGGAAGAATTTGACTTCAATGGGTGTGCTGAGCTGGGGGGGGAGGGGCGGCTGAAGTGAGCCCTCTGGCTCCACCCACTAGCAATGAGACTTGAGGAAGCAGGGGAAAGGTGACAGCCAACTCTGGCTTACTGCCTTCGTTTCCTGGGCTCAGGGAACTCCCCAGATGAGGCTCTTGGCAAGGATACCCTGAGCTGGTGGAACAGGAGAGAGCAGTACAGAACCAGTCTGGTTAGGGCCCGAGATGATGACTTCTTGTCTCATCGTCCCATGGTGGAAAGACAGATGTCTCATAGCAAAAAGACACAGATATCCCCTGATGGATTTCAGTCCCAACTCCAGCAAATCTATACTCTTTATGGGACCTCAGTTTCCCCTAGTAGAATATAAGGATTAGACTAGCTGTTTGGGGTTTTTGTTGTTGTTTTTCACTTTAGTATTATTATTATTATTATTATTATTATTTTACTTAGCATACAAAATAGTGGTTTTGCTAAGACAATTTCATACACATACATAATTGTGCCTTGCTCATATTTGTTCCCCATCCACTCCCTGCTGCCTTTCCTCCCCTCTTACTATTTTTTAATGAATTCCTCCTTTTCCCCCATCCGGTACCTAGGTTGGAACCTAAGGCCTTACTTATCCCAGGCAAGTGCTCTACCTTTGAAATGCATCTGCTACTGAGCTACATCCGAGACCAGCTGGGTTTTCTAAAGGGTTCTTCTACCTGTTTTCCCAGGCTCTGGGCCACATACAAAAGGTCAACTTTGTCCTTATTCTGTTCCATCCAGCTGCTACTCGGATGCAGATGTGCAAAATTTCTAGCTCCCTGACCTTGGATTTGGGGCCCATCTAGACACAGAGTAGGAACTCCAGCTTGGTCTGAGAGAGGTCTCGTCTGGGCATAGATCCTTGGCACTAGGGTCTAGGCCTTTGCAACACACATTATAGGGAGATCAGAAGCTGAAAGACCTAGAAAGGCCAACAGCAAACAAGAATTGTGGGGACAGGGTAAACTGAGGAATTTCAGGGGCATGTCTGTCTAAGAGTGATCCAGCTGCTGCCTCCAAGGCTGGCATGACCAGATAGACAAACTGACCTTCTGAGCGTCAAGTGCAACCCCAAGTCTGAATGTTCCTGGGAAAGCACCCATTTTTGACCATTTGCAACAAGTTTATTTGTTACCACACAGAACAAAATGGAGATGGATCCCGCAACTTCCTGCCCTGTGGGGCAAGCTGCTTGTCAGAGTGTGTAGTGGTTCTGAGCACTGTCAGATGGGTATGGGGTCTACTCCTGGCTTCACCTTTATTACAGGTCGAACGAGATCAGGTGCGTCCAGGGTGGTGTGGCCCTAGACACATCTTTATTACAGGTATTCCTTTAGGAAGGTCATTGAACTCGACTTCTCCTACTGAGGACCTGGAAATGGTCGTTGTGACTGTTTCACTGAATGGTGGTTAAGAGTCCTGAAGGAAAACTCTAGAACAGGAGCCATGTACATGGTAGCACGGGTAGAGGCTTGGTTACGCTTTTCTTGTGTTTCACTGGACTTGTGTAGCTTTGTGTTTCACTGAGGGTCTGCCCTTTGTGCCCAAGACTGTCCTTAGTGTTCGTTCCAGGAGGCAGACAAGTCGGGGGCTGGCTCTGGGACTTGAGGAAAGAATCAGACAGGAAGAGGAAACTGCAGACAGGTCTGTATGGAATAACAGGAACACCGATCCAAGTATGCTCTGAGAGAGTCCGTAGTCACTGACCCAAATGCCACGCATCTCAGAAATAAGTCCTGGAATGGTGAGGTCCTACCCACAGGAAGATCACACCTTGGTTACCTTCAGGCTGACTGAGGTCTGGGTGGATTCTCTGCCTGGTGACATTCCCACTCTAGCTAGAGCTGGCATTAAAGTGAAGAAGCCCTAAGTGAGCTTAATAGTTATTGGAGGGTCGAAGGCTGAGAAGGGATCCCTATGGAGGACACTGGGATGGGCGCAGTGATGGCTGAGAGATTAGGTGGGGCCCTACTCAGTGTGGGAGGCGTTAGTACCACGGGTTGGAATTCTAGAGCAAGATCATCCATGTATTAGTCAAGGTCTCCTAGAGAGACAGTTCTTACAGAGTGAATATATATTAAAAGAAAGTGTTAAATCAGCTTATGTTGCCGTAATGACAACAGCCATGTTACTCCTGAGAGGTTGAGAACTGGGTAGTTCCCTGGTCCTCTAGGCTGCGTGCCTCAGAAGTCGGGGTAGTCCCACACTGGCTGTCTCATTCTGGAAAGCCCAAGAGCCTGCTGCTTGCTCTGTCCATGAGGCTGGGTGGCTACATAGTCCCGATCTACTGCTAAAATCCTGGAGGCTCCTGGAGAGCAGCTGGTTCTCAATGGATGACAGGGTCAGGGGAGGAACCAGCTGCAGGAGAAAAAAGGTACATTAACTCCAGGTGAGAGGGAAGGAGTGATCAAAAGGGGAGCAGTCTTCCTTCTGCTGTACCCTCTTTCCACCTGACGGTGCCACCCTCAGTTGGGGTGGGTTTCCCACATCAATTAAGACAAACAGGACAAGTCCCTGAACAAGTCCCACACCCTCATAGACTCCGTTTCCTTGTCTGTGGAATGGGAATTAAAGAAGTCGCCGATTTGACAGCAGGCCCTACAGTTTGATAAGTCCATACAAATGAAGCCCTTAGTGAGAAAACAGCTAACAGCATGGAGAATTGGAAATAGTCTTTTTTTGGTTGGGGTCTGGTTTGGAGGGTTGCTGGATCCCTCGAGCAACAGAAACATGGAATCTAAGTCAGCGTCAATTCCAGCATATTTGAACCATGCCCATGTCCTCAGTCTGACTCTCAGCTCACTTTTCCCTCTAGGTTCCATAGTCAGTCTCTACTGCTCCTCCCAAGAGGTCCTCTGTCAGATTGTCAGAGCATCAGCCCTGAAGAGCCCAACAATGCCACCTTGATCACCTGGCAAGAGAGGGTCAGGAAGAGGTATGGCTTCTACATCGGTGTGGGCCTCGCCTTCCTCTCCTGTCTACTCATTGGCAGCAGCGTCATCCTTAAGAAGAAAGGCCTCATACGACTTGTGGCCACAGGGGCCACCAGGGCAGGTAGGCTTCTTGGGCAGGAGGGGATGGGTGAGGGCAGCTAAGCCCTTAGAGATGACTTCCCTCCACAGGGACCCAGGCTGCAATCTGAGGATGGGCTCAGGTGGGCACTGGAGACTCACTGGCAACCCTGCTGAGAATCCCCACTGCCAGTAGCTGGACGCCTTCCTTTATAATCCAGTAGTTCCTGAGAGTTCCATGATGTACCCATTAGAGTAAAGATACAGCAAAGCCCTGGGATGGAGAATCAGACACTCCGGGCTTCATCTTAGCTTGGATTCTTACCAGCCTGTCCTGCAGGCAGGTCACAACTTCTCCTGTGAAATGGGATCACAAATGCCTCAGCCCACAGCACGTCAGACCCTCAGGTGCCCGTACACACACACACACACACACACACACACACAGCTGAACTGTGACAAGGGCACTGAGTCTTGCTCGTTTGGAAGACTGGGTGTGACTCACTGAAATCGTCCTCAGCAATCACATGTAAAGGAATCCCCATCATTCATTGTATGCCTGCCATGTACCAGGTCCAGTGTGAAACCTGGGGACACAGAGTCCCTGTGGTCAAGTGGGAGAAACAGACAGCCAACACAAGATCATCCTGTGGTATGCTGAGTGCCTTCATGGGGAAGGCACAGGGTTGCTAAGGAAATCTTTTGGAGTATGTAAAGCTCCGATCCGGGTGCAGAAGGGAAGTTTTCTCTGTACAACTTGATTCCTACACTGAGACCTGAGTAACAAGGAGGTAGCAGGAGAAGGGGAGAGAGGACTGCTCAGTGGCAGGAGCAGCCAGCGCCAAGGCTCAGAGGTGAGCCTGAGCTGGATGTGGAACTGAAGACAATTCAGGAAGCCCAGAGAGTGCAGGGGCAGGTGAGCTCAGCAAGGCCAGCTCAACAAGGGTCATGGGAACTGGATGCAGAGTTCTGAGTGTGACTATTAAGTGACTGACTGATGTTTTAGGCAGGGGAGTGACAGTCCCACTTCTGATTTCCAAAGGGTCCCTGTATAGAATGGATTAGAATCCCCAAGTAGAACCAATGAAGTGGGTGAGAGGAGGAAATAGGACACTGGGAATGTAGACACATGGGAGATTCCAGAGCTAGTTTGGAGAGGTGGAACTCACCAGCTTTGATGTTTCCTGGCTCCCAGGGGAGGGGCAGAGGGAAGTCAAGGATGACTCAGGTTTCTGACTTGAGCAACTGGGAAGATGGTGGATGGCGCCATGTTCTGCAATGAATGCAGAGGGAGAAACAGGTTTCGGGAAGATGGCATGTTCAAGTTTGGACCTGTTCATCGCCTGACTCTTTCTCATGAGACACTGCACTTTGGAAGCAGACCATCACAATTACAATTCTGGTTTCTTAACTGTTGATCGTGGGGTTCTGGGCAAGACATGTATTTTTATATACCCTAATTCCCTCATCTATAAAATAGACAAAGAATGGTACCAATTTGGCCTGTGTGGTGGTGGTGCATGCCATCCGTCCTAGTTGTTATTTATTTCTGTGATAAAACACTATGAACAAAGCGACTTTGGGAGAAAAGAGCCCATCATGAAGGGAAGTTGGGGAAGGAACCTGGAAGCAGGAACAGAAGCAGAAGCTATGGAGACAGGCTGCTTACTGGCTTGTTCCTCAAGGCTAGCAAGCTCAGCCTGCTTGCTTTTTTGTTTTGGTTTGTTTTGTTTTGGTTTGGTTTGTTTTGGTTTGGTTTGGTTTGGTTTGGTTTGGTTTTTTAAGACAAGATGTCTCTGTATAACAACACTGGCTGTCCTGGAACTCGATTTGTAGACCAGGCTGGCTCAGTCTGCTTTTTTTATACAACCCAGGTATCAGCTACAGTGGGCTGGGCCCCCACATCAAACACCTGTCAAAAAAATACTACATAGACTTACCTATAGGCCAGTTTGGTAGCGGCGATTCCACTCCTGAAGGCCCCTCTTCCCACATTACCGTAATCTGTCGAGTTGACGAAACACTAACCAGCACACCATCCCAGAAGAGATGGAGAGAGAAGGACCATGAGTTCAAAGCCAGCTGAGGTTACATAGTCAACTCCAGATCGGATCTCTCTAACCTACATAGTGAGATCCCTCATATAAAACGAAGTCCAGGGTAGAATGTGTCTATTGAGGTAGGGGAAATGCAGAAGATAAGCAGGTCACCTACAATTACAAGTGATAAGAACCAGGAAGGAGAATGGCCATCTCAAGCGAGAATATTAGAAATGAGAGACCAGACGGGGCATCCAGGGGAAGCAGTAGAGACCTAGTGAGTGGGTGTGAATTCAGGCAAACACTAGAGCAGAGCATTCTGCACTCAGGGAGAAACTTGGGGCAGGAAAGAGCTAATCGTTCTTGAAGAGTGTGAAGAGTGCAGCAGGGGTGTGTGTGGAGGTGGGCAGGACCAAGCCTATCTCAATAAGGATTGGGACTTTAACTCAAGAGTAAATGGAAGACACTGAGCAGCAATGCACAGAAAAGTGGTAAAATCTAATTTGCATATTTCAAAACCACTGGCTGCCAAGAAAGGAAACGACTTGCTGTGGGGTTAAGTGTAGCGTCACAGTAACTCTGTAACAAAGCTTTCTCCTGGCCAGACATGATGGACCAGGAGGTTGACAGTGGTGTGGATTCACACCTGGGTACTTTTTGGTGACAGAATCAGTCATACAGACTAGATGCAGGAGGGGGGAGAAGGGCTTCTGACCTCTGGATGTGTCATTTCCTGAGTTTCATTGAACAAGTTGCAGGGGTACAATGAATGTCAAGAGTCATTAGGGTGCCTGTGAAAGATGCCAGAGATGTCAAGTGAGTAGTTTAGATGCACAGCTGGATTCAGAAGACAAGTCCAAGTCACTAGTGCAAAACAGGACGACTGTATATAGATGCTAAGAAGCAAGTCCTGGGGGACAGCTAAGGGGGCAAAGGCAGAATCCCACCAAGTGCCACTGCCTTCTAACTTTGTGTCTCTTTCCTTCTGTAGTGAATGGAGGCTATGGCTACCTGAAGGACCCAATGTGGTGGGCTGGATTTGCTACCAGTAAGTGGCATCTTTTACCATTAAGAACAGTGATCTACCGATGGCTGGGATGGAGATGAAGGGAGGGCAGAGGGAATAGTTCTGTTTCTATTACAGACACTGAGAGCCCAAGGCCAACTTCCTTGGGAAAACTTTGTCCCTGCAGACATCTTACGCTGAGAGGTCACTTTCTCAGCCCAAAGGAAGGCCTCTTCTATGAGGATAATGATGCAGGTGCAGAGGTGTGGATGCAGCTCAGTTGGGAGGGCACTTGCCTAGCATGCACAAAGCCCTGGGTTCAATCCCAAGCACTACATAAAACAGGGATGGTAGAACATGCCTATAATCACAGCACTCGGGAGGGAGAGGCAACAGGAGCAGAAGTTCAAGGTCACCCTCAGTTACACAGCAAGTTCAAGGCCAGGCTGGGATACAAGAAACCCCGTCTCGGTTTTTTTGAATGGATACCAGTGTATTGTTTCAGCTGCCACTGAAATACAGGGCACTGGTAGCACTGCCTCTTGGCCACAGTCTTGGGCCTCTATCTGGTAGACATTGGAAACCTTAGGCAGCTTCACTATACCATGACAATTAAGAGCTTGACCCACTTAGAACATAGCAGCTGGTCTGCTACTTTGTCTAGATTTGTACGCTCATACATTGCCCCCACTGTCTACCTACCCTTCTGGCTATCAATAAATTTTAAATGCCGAATGTCATTTATTGAAGCGGGGAGGAGGTCTTAAATACAGGCTTACAGCACAATGGGAGGACCCCGGAGGGCAGAAGTTCTCTACTGATGTTTTACAATCTTGCATCTAAGCTGTTAATGCCCATTATTCAGGATACACAGACAAGGAACTTCTCTTAAGCATTCAGGAGGGTGGAACCTGGCAGGGAACTACAGGCACACTCAACCATGACTGGCTTTTACATGGGTTCTGAGGACTTGAACCCAGGTCCTCCTGCTTGCACAACAAGTACTCTTACCCACCAAGCCATCTCCCTAGTCCCCAAAGCCCAATTCTTTTAGGTGGAAACTAACACTTCCTATCAATAATCTTCCAATTAAGGTTCGGTCCTTACCTTGGGCAGAGCTGTCCTACTGACCATCTGCCTTCACACAAGAGGCCCTGGCTGAAAAGAGATGGAAAAGGTTCTTGTAGGCAAGGGCAGCCTACAAACTCAGATGGAAAGTATTCGTGGCTCCCTGGTCATCCAGCCTCTCCTGAACCTCCTGTTGCTTCAGACGATTGTCTTAGATTAGTTTTTGTTGCCGTGATAAAGCACTGACCCAAGGCAACTCGGGGAGGAAAGGGTTTATTTGGTGACTGTCCACCACAGGGGGACACCAAGGCAGGAACTCAAAGCAGGAACTTGCCCGGGGGTGGCACTGCCCACAGTGGCATGGGCTCTTCCACATCAATCCTCAAACAAGAACATGTCCCCACAGGCTTTGCCTACAGGCCAATCTGACGGGTGCATTCTCTCAACTGAGGCTCCTCTGCTTAGATGGCTCTCTAGCTTGACAGAAAAACTAACCCACATGACTGTCCACAATTCCCTTATGAAAGAGTAGTCCATGGACCAAGCAATACCCAAAGAATCCATGACTGTATTTGCTTCTTTATTTGATAATTGATTTTCTAGAACTTGCCTTAGAGAGATGAAAACATGAAAGCCTGTGAGACACACTTCACCAGTGTGGACTGAAAGTGGACAGGCACACAAAAAACACGGAGGCTTCTCAGGTCACTGTGAGCTCAGGATTCAGGCCTTGCCACCTTTACAGGGGGAGAACTCAAGAGTCTGGGTCTGACCTTATCTCCAGGGAGACAGCATGTGGATGGATCTTAAGGAGTGCTGGTCTTGGGTTGTAGGTCCTGTTGAACACTGACAGAATCCATCTCTACCCAGACTGGTCTGGAATGGACGTGGTACCGTGGAGTCACACTGGCCTCTTTTCTCCTCTAATTCCCTAGTGTCCGCTGGAGAAGTCGCCAACTTCGGGGCCTATGCATTTGCACCTGCTACGGTTGTCACACCGCTGGGAGCACTGAGCGTCCTCATAAGGTCACTGTCCCCTCTTCTGCCACCTCTGGCTCTTTCCTGTTTTCGTCTTGTTGAGACCTGGATTTTCCAAAGTGGGAGCAGCTACAAGGACCCCCCAAAGCAGTCCAAGCCCCCCAAAAAGGGAGCATGCTATTCAGAGCTTCAGGCCCTTGGATGACTTCTGCCATGGGCCTCAGTTTCCCTCAATGAATTAAGAATAAGAGCCTTAGTGGTCTTTTGTTTATAGTGTATATATTGTCTATGTACATGTGAGTGTGTACAGTTGTGTACACTGATACACGTGCATATGTATACACCTGTGTGTGAGCTGTCTGTTGAGGACAGAGATTAGAGTTCATTGTCTATCTTAATTAGTCTGTACCTTATTTTTTTTTTAAACAATGTCTCTCACTGCCTGGAGCTCACCATTTGGTTAGCTCACCAATAAGCTCAGAAAGCCTCCAGTCTCTCGACTCCCCAGGAATAGGACTATAGGCACACATCACCACACCCGGCTTTTAGGTGGGTGCAGAGGATTTGAACTCAATCCCCTCATGCTTGCAGGGCAAGCATGTTACCAAGTGAGCCACAACATTACCCGAGTACTTATCCATACTCAAATTTTAGTAGTGATGGACTCATAGGCCAGTCTCTTAGCCAAGTCTCAATTCATCCATATGTAAAATAGAATACTAATGATACACACCCAGAGAACCAAATGAGATAATACGCAGAATGGATGTAGAACAAACTAGCTCCAAGCAACCATGGCTACAGTATACAGAGGAAAACTATGCATGAAATCGTCTGGATGTAATCTGTGTATTAACTCACTTCATCCTTGAATTTGTGCCCAAGACTCAGAGAGGTTAAGCACTCTGGCCAAGGTAACTTTCCATCAATCTCTACTTCTTGACCTATTTCTGTTCTTTGGGTGGACAGACAAACAGACAAACCCCTTCTTCCACTTGTATATGTCAGCATGAAGACCCTGTTGTCGGGCCAGGATCTACCTTATGCAGCATAATTCCAGGACCTAGGAGTTAATAGCCACGCTGTGCTATATTGCCTCTCAGTAAAGACTTTGCAAACAATGGTTTTAAAAATTAGGGATCTTAGAGCTGGGGATGTAGCTGGGATGAGAGAACTCACCTGGTATGCCTGGGTTTGACTCCTAACATCCCTGAACAGCCAAAACCAATAATACAATGAAGTCATTGATATTAAGCATTTGTGCCTCTTATCATCCCCCTCCAATTCTTCCCAAGTTATCTACTTGTACTTGTATAGGTACTTCTGCATGGGTCCTTAAGCCCATTTGAGGGATGCTGTCATTTAGAGGTTACCTCTGGAGCTCTGGTAAATCCCAGGCAACCACAGCTAGCACATATAATCTCTTCTGTGTTGTTTTTCCACTTGATGACAATTGTGCAATATTCACAGTCATGAGACAAGTAGATTCCTCACTCTCAGTGCACAACTGGCTGGCCACTGTTACTGCTGAGTAGAAAGAAGTGCTTCCCAAATCTGATGTGTTTGGACCTGCCTCTGTAAATGCCATCAGAGTCTCTCAAATAGAACACTATAGGTAAAATAGTTGGGATTTGCATCTCCAGGCTTGCTCAATTTGCTTTCTTATATGCCCCAGGATCACCTGCCCAGGTATGGCACTAACCACCAAGAGCTGAGTCATTCCTCATCAATCATCAATCAAGAAAATGGCCCACAAGCTTGCCTATAGGCCAAGTGATACTTACGTCTCAGGGCAGTCAATACATTTTTAGTGTGAACTAATGTCACCTTCATAAAGCAAGTGAGCTCATGGTTCATTCCCAGCCTGCCCAGTCCCCCCTTTTCTTCCCTCATCTGGAGGATCAAAAGGGAACAGAAATTAGGTCACCAAGGAGCTGGAAGGATCTTGCTCAGTGAAGATCCTGGAAAGCATAAAGGTTCTCTTTAATGTAGAAAAAAGCCCATCAGCTTTGCAATGAGATCAAAGTATCCAAACTTGCTTTTGCCACTTACCAGTTAAAGGACTTTGCTGAGTCATTTTAAATTCTACAAGCTCTGTTTTCTTGTCTGTAGATTGGGAGCAGTATATGTTAACTCACAGAGTTGTCAGGACGACTCTGACACCACACCTATTAAGAAATACATGCCCCAAGACATAGTGTCTGTAATTATCATTGTGGTGGTTGATATTGGCATATGCAAGTGAAAGAGAAATAGATTCTCTATGACCCAAGGAACAGACATGGGGCAAGGAATAGAAATGACCAGAAAATGCATTTGGAGTGAAGAAGTAGTGTGAACCTGCAATGCATTCATTTGGCTCGTTTCCTGCTGCCAGATGCACACCACACACCCCATGGCTGAAAAACATCTCCTAGCAGTACTCTGGGACAATACATTCAGTTAGTAGGGAGTCAGAGAAGAGTAGTTTGCAAGGCTCTTTTAACCTGTCTTTGGTTACTTTCTATTGCTGTGATGAGACACTATGACCAAAAGCAACTTGGGGAGGAAAGGGTTTTGGGGGCTTACAAATTACAGTCCATCATGGAGGAAGCCAAGGCAGGAACTAAAGCCAGGAACTCAGAGGCAGAACCTGAAGCAGAAGCCACACTGGAGCTTGCTCATCCTGGCTTGCTCGGTTTGCTTTCTTATACACCCCAAGACCACCTGCCCAAGAATGGGACTGCCTCCAGTGGTCTATGCTCACCCACATCCACCATCAATCAAGAAAATGCCCCCACTGGCTTTTCTACAGGCCAATCTGATGGGGGCATTTGCTCAGCTGAGGCCACCTCTTCTCAGATGACTCTAGATTATGTCAAGTTGACAATAAACCAGTCAGGACACAACCCTTTGGCTTATGGATGGTTCCCATTTCAAAAATAAAAGAGATCCATGTGTATTTTGGCTCCTCCATCACACATTCCAACCCCTCTTAGAAATTTGTTTCTACTAAGTTTGGGGTTGGAGGGAAGGAATCTTGGAAGGCTTCTACAGAGAGGAGTGAATTTTAGACGTTGTTCCCCATAAGTGTTTACTCAGGCCCCAGGTGTCTTTTAGGGGCCTGGAATAGGCCCTTCCACTCAATTCCTTTCTCCCATCCCCCTGTACAGTGCCATCTTCTCCTCCTATTGCCTGAGAGAGAGCCTGAATCTACTGGGGAAGCTGGGCTGTGTGATCTGTATGGCTGGCAGCACAGTGATGGTCATACACGCCCCCAAGGAGGAGAAGGTCACTACTGTTGCGGAGATGGCGTCCAAGATGAAAGACACAGGTAGGCTTCAAGAATGGGGCTTGCAGAAAACACTAGGGGGTGAATCATGTGTAGACCATCTAATTGAGCTCTGTCCATCTCCATGCTGCCCCCTTGAGGAAAAGGTGAACAACAGACAGGAAGTTGGGCAGTACCCTTTAGCTTTCTGGATCGATGTAAACATATACCATTTCTTGTTCATTGTGTGGAGCTCTTCCCTAAACACACACATTTTTATTATAACAACATTTTATGTAAGAATATGCATTATTTCATAAAACAGCTCTGCAAGGAAAAAAAAACCACTTTTGACCCCTCCCTTTTTTTACAAGTGGCTAAACTAAAGTTTTAGAGTTTAGTAAGTTGCATGAGTTATTAAAAGGTCTGAAGCTGAGACTAGAACCTACATGTGTCAGACTAGAAGTCTGAGGCCCTAGATACTGTCTGTGTCCTTCACTGAATGATTTATGTCCTTCCTTCCCGAAGGGTTCGTTGTATTTGCTGTCCTTCTGGTGGTGTCCTGCCTCATCCTTATCTTCATTGTTGCCCCACGGTATGGGCAAAGGAATATCCTCATTTACATCATCATCTGCTCTGTGATTGGATCCTTCTCCGTGACGGCCGTCAAAGGTCTGGGTGTCACCATTAGGAACTTCTTCCAGGGTTTACCAGTTGTACGGCACCCGTTGCCCTACATCCTGTCCCTCATCCTGGGACTTTCCATCATTATTCAGGTCAACTTCCTCAACAGGGCACTGGATATCTTTAACACCTCACTGGTCTTCCCTATCTACTACGTTTTCTTCACCACGGTGGTAGTGGCCACTTCCATCGTCCTCTTCAAGGAGTGGTATACCATGTCTGCTGTGGACATTGTGGGCACCCTGTCTGGCTTCGTCACCATCATCCTGGGTGTTTTCATGCTTCATGCTTTCAAAGATCTGGACATCAACCAAATCAGCTTGCCACACACGCATAAAAACACAACGCCAGCTCCTGCCCCAGAGCCCACAGTCATTAAACTGGAGGACAAGAACGTCCTTGTGGACAACATAGAACTTGCCAGCACACCATCACCACAGCAGAAACCCAAAGTATTTATGATCCATTCTTAAAGCCTGGAATACATGGGTAAGAGGAGGCACCCAATGGTCCAGCCTGACCTCTCAAGTTCAAAACTACCAGGTTACTTTCAGCACATCTGTTGCCAAGGGCTATCTTTCCTTGAGATATTCATTTATACCTCACTGCTGTTCCTAGAAGAAGAAAAAATCCCTACCCATTGAGTAGGTGGCAGGACTTCCTAGAGATACAGCCTTGGTGACTAAATCCACTAGTTCCTGTTGGAGCCAGCAAGTGCCCAGAGCCTCTTCTCTCTGGTTCCCTCAGCACCATCTATCTCTATGTTGTTGGGGAAGAAGATAGAATTTGACCTGCTGAATGTAGCCCAGTTCGAGAACTGCCCTCAGGTCTTGGTCATCAGTAAATCCTCCACACCAATTGGCCTGTCAAGCTGGACTTCTCAGCCCTTAGTGCAAGAATGGAGCTTGTGAAGGACTGCAGAGCAATCTGTGCGCCTCACCATCCCAAGGCCAGTAGGTGCCAGGTAGCCTGGTGTTTCCTGAAGAACGAAGCAAGACCCCAGCTGACCTCCTTACTGTGAAAGCCACCTGATGTCTCAGGGAAGTTTCAACTAGTCCATTCTCCAAGCACTCCAGCCTGGAAGTCATATCTTGCTGTCCATGCCCCACATGGCACCACCACCCTTCCTTCTCTCTGTCCATCCCAAGGCACCAGTCACCGACACATGCACACTGTAACCTTAGAACTCAACAACAGCAGGGGAGGCCTCCTAGCCCAGCTCCCTCTGCTGGCCAAACCCGTGTTCACCTAGCCTTCTCTGGGAAGAGAACAGCACTGTGCTGTCACTCCGGAATTTAGCAGAATGTGACTTCCTTTGCATCAACAAGTTGACCATACTATGACTTGGGGAGGTGGGAGAGAGTGTGAGGAACAATGTCAATGTTGGCAGGGTGGAGTCATGGGCTATCTGGAAACCTGGAAGTAATTTTTAGACTGACTTTAAGACCCAAACAAGAACCCAGGCCAAAAAATGTATGAGGAAATTTCTGAGCCGTAGCTAGTGGAATTGGCTTTGAATCTCAGTAACCAAGCAGGAGTGCAGGATTGGTACAGCCTTGTTGACCCAACTGGAACTGAGTCTATCTCCACTGACAAACAGCTGCCCACACTGGAAGCAGCATGCCACGACTCCTCCTCCATCACTTGCCCCAGGGGTCATCTTTGGTGACCTCACATTTGGCCAGAGGCATGCACAGAACAGCAGCTGAGGAGAGAATTGGGATCCTTTTCTTCCCAGCTTCTTCCAACTGTGAAAGGAAGGACCACAAGAGAGTGAAGTTAGGAGCTAGTGTGTGGGAAGAGGGGAGACTCGATCTTCAGTGCAGGTAGAGTCCTGTCAAGCTCCCTGCCTATTGGTGTTCACATCTGATCCCCTAAATACAACCACACCCATGTCAAACCCTTTCTAGCCTTGGGCAAGTCCTTAGGGCAGATCAACACTCTGGGCCCCTGTACCTTCCACGTCCAATCCCCAGTATTTGAATGAATGTGGATTTCTGACTGTAACTGAAATCAATGCAACACATTGGATCTTGGGTATGGCAGTGGACTGAGGGTTCTGAGAGCCTGGACTCTGGGCTCAAGAGTAAAGACTTCAGAGTGTGTTTACTTGACAGATGTCTTGATCTTCCTTGAACAAGAAGCAAATTCACACCACTGGTCCCTGTAACATGCTGGGAGGCCAGTCCCTGATGTCCGAAATGCCAAGTGAAGCCCTCCCATGTCTTTCACACATCTGCCCTCACCTGAGTGGGGCAGGTTGCTATTGGAATGGCTGCATTGAAGACCACACCTTAGTTAATGCCTGAGCCCTTACTGGGCACCAGGCATAGGAAAGAGCTTATGTTATATATAGGATGCTTTCCCAGCATTCACGTGAGGGTTCGATGAGGTAACTGTCTTAGTTAAGGTTTCTATCGCTGTGAAGAGACACCATGACCACAGCTACTCTTATAAAGGAAAACATTTAACTGGGGGCTGCCTTACAGGTTTGGAGGTTTAGTCCATTATCATCAGGATGGGAAGCATGGTGGCATGCAGGCAGACATGGTGCTGGAGAAGGAGCTGAGGGTTCTACATCTGGATCCACAGGCAGCAGGATGAGAGAGTGAGCCACTGGACCTGAAACTTCAAAGCCTGCCCTCAGTGACACACTTCTTCCAAGGAGACCACACCTACTCCAATAAGGCCACACCTCCAATAATGCTACTCCTTGAGTCTATGGGGGCCATTTTCATTCAGACCACTACAGTAACCCACATGAAGAAAAGTAGTACAGAGTACCTTGCATGGGCTAATCCCTCAGTGAGTATTCCTTCCTTATGTTGATATTATTAGTCTTAGAAAACCCCAGAACCGAGGTCGGGCATAAATGAGTACGATGGTGGGGGTTGGGGACACCACGAGTATGTGCTGTTTTCACACAGGCCCAGGAAATCTGCAGGGCACACAGCCTGGCCCTCCTCCACCTGCCCACCCAGCCCAAGAGACCCTCACTAAGTCTCCCTTCCTTAAAACACATCCCCTAGTAAAGAGAGAGGGTAACAGAGTGTCCCAGATGCCTTCTAGACGCGATAGTGTAAGAAGAACATACTAGACTCTCAAGGTCACTAAAGCCTTTGATGATTCACGATCTAATGAAGCCAGACCATCTTCTGCACAGCAACAGCAAGCAATCCTCTCTACTGGTCTTGGGGAAACCTAGGGCGTGGCTTCACTACGGCTCAGGTCATGTCCTCAAAGACCTGAGGTCTCTAGGGGACTTCTTTCTGAAAAGTGCATATCACATGTCTTCAGTGGTCCAAGCAGTGGGATAAAGAAACGGCACATACACAAAAGAGCTGCTACACAGATAGCATTTCCTAATGACAATTTGTTTTAATTAAATACAAACAAGGAGAAAACAAAAACAAAAAAAAATAAAAAAACAAGGCACCACGGCCCATTCAAGTATTTTGCATAGATGTACAAATATTGTAAACAATCAATAGGAGGACAAGAGGGGAGAGGACTATTTCCTGTGAACAATCTCCCAAATAAAAAGAAAATTCACATTTGCCCTGGATCCCAGACACAGGCGTACACACAGTCGTACAAGAGGACCCTGGGAACATGACTTTGGGGTATTGGGCTTGGAGTCTCTAGACCTCTAGGAGGTGTCCCTAGGGAAGGGGCACCTTTCCAGTTGGTGTTCCCTGGCTTGTGTGTGGAGTCCTCTGGGGCTGTCATTACATGCATTTGACAAAGTGACCAGCTTTAGAATGTGCCTCCAATTTTAAGAACACAAATCTCACACCCGCTTTGTCAAATAGGCAAATTGACTGAAGCGAGGGGGAGATGCTGTGGAAACGGTTTCCCGAAGAGTGACAGGGACTGCTGTGTGGCAGGGGATATCAGACCTTAAAATCGATGATGTCTCGGAGCAGGGGTAGAAGAGGGATTTTTCTCTTATAGGTGGAAGTCACCAGCGCTAAATGGAACAGAAAGCAGCAAGCCGGAAGTTGCAACTTGGAAGGGAGTAGAGACCTGAGGTTTACAGGTCAGAAATGGCTTTAGGGTTCTGAAGTTGGCAAACAGCTAATTTAGCTTCTAAGAACATTTTACAGCCTGGGCTGGGGATGTATCTCAGTTGGCAGAGTATTTGCCTAGATGCTCATGAAGGTTCAGGTCTGAACCCAGGACCACATAAACCAAAGGATCTGAGCCCAGGACCACATAAACCAGCGGTGAGGGTACACTCCTGCAGTCCTAGAAAGCACTCAGGAATTCAAAGGCCATCTTGGCTTTTCAGTGAGTTGAAGGCTAACCTGGGATACATGAGATCCCGTCTCAAATAATTTTGTTTTTTGGAGACAGGGTTTCTCTGTGTGGCCCTGGCTGTTCTGGAACTCGCTTTGTAGACCAGGCTGGCCTCCAATGCAGAGATTCCCCCTGCCTCTGTTGGGACTAAAGGTGGGTACCACCACACCCAGCTACAAACCGAACTCTGAACTTCCCTCAGTCCACCAGAGCCTTGGCTTTGACCTCCCCCAGTGTTCACTCACATCTCTACAGTGGCTGGGGACAGAACAGCTATTTCTAGTCCTGTTCACTTTCTATGCACAAGAAAAGGCCTTTCCAGCCTTGGATGCCCACACACTTGGGGCAGCTTTACCAAAGTGTTCCGTGGCAACCCTCCCTCCTCACCCTGTGGTAATATTTTTTTCCCCTCCTAAGTGGCACACAATCTTTAGGGACAAACTCTGTCCTTGAGGTCTAGATCTGTCTGTATGCAACACTTCATGGTGCAGAAGGGCAGGGGTTCCCATCTGTGGCAGTCTCCCCGGCCTTGGATAACAGAGGCGGGGATGAAGTTGTAAATTAAGAGTAGCTGCCAACCTCCCTACCAAATTAAAAAAATTCTGCCATCTTCCTGTTCACAGTATAGTTTTATGGGATGGAGGTGGTATCAAAGCAATGAAATAAGAAAAAAAAAAAAAAAACAGGAAATAGTTACCAAAGTGCAAGGAAATGGGTCTTTGTTCTGGTGTGGCTCAAGGGACAGAAGGCTTGAGGTTGAGAAGGCTCATGTTGTGACTGTTGCTGTGGTACTGTCGTCACTCAGAGCCTCCCGCCTCCTGAGCTGAGGGAGAAAATCTAGGAGGTACAGGGTTGGGTTTAAAGGAAATGGTGTTTCTAACTTTGGGGCAAGAGTCAGGGTGTTTTGAGGACCCCACCTGTAGTCATTTGGTGTGGCACTTAATGGAAGGCTGTCAGATGGCGGAAAATGGACACCTAGGCCCAGTGGCCTTCAGGGAGTCAGGGTGTGAACAGCACGGTCACCCTGAGGAGAAAGGTGTTTTCCTGAGCTCTTTCTACCCCTAGCCATGCACCCCACATTTCCCACAATTCCAAGAGCACGAGTCCAGAGCTTACTCTGTGAATGCTATAAGGAGGCTCTGAGGTGGAAAAGGGGAGTCAACATCTTGCCTCCTCCTCAGGG
This sequence comes from Peromyscus leucopus, assembly GCF_004664715.2. Lineage (NCBI taxonomy): Eukaryota > Metazoa > Chordata > Mammalia > Rodentia > Cricetidae > Peromyscus > Peromyscus leucopus. Next base: position 20,674,858 of record NC_051086.1, read on the forward strand.
AGGTTTCCAAGAGCTAACAACTGCTTAATGCGGTGGCAGGAAGGCCCCTAGCGGACCTTTAGGAGTGCTATCCAGCACCTTTTGGGGGATGGAAGATGGCCTCTCAGAGGCCAAGGCCAGCAAATGTGTAGGAACTGCCCTTACTAGCAGAGCACCAAGACGTCCTTCTGAGCTCCAGGCAAGATGGCGTCCGCCCTAGTCCCATCCCCACCTTTCCAGAGCTCTTTCCATGAGGATCACATATAGGCAGTAACCAGAAGAGAACCAATGGACATGCATAAAACCCTGGTTAAAGAGAATCTGGGAAGCCCCTGCCCAGATCGGGTTCACCATAACTGTTGACAGTTTCCAAAGAGGTCAACTACCTGTTCAGAGTCAACAATCCCACCTCAGAGCTAACCACTAGGGAGGAGCTGGTGCCCCTGTGTGTCCTTTCCTAATAACTGGGGTTCCAAACATATCTGTCCCCTTAGTATACCTGTGTCTGCCCTGGAGAACTTCACCTAGGATATAGATCAGAAATAAGGAGGGGGCCCCTTATCCTGCTTGAGGCCAAAAAACCACAATTACATGCAAGAGCTGATTCACACACTCTCTTTTCTCTCTCTCTCTCTCTCTCTCTCTCTCTCTCTCTCTCTCTCTCTCTCTCTCTCTCTCTCTCTCTCTCTCTCTCTCTCTCTCTCTCTCTCTCGCTCTCTCTCCGCCCCAAGCCCACTCTGCTCAATGCTCTCGAGATCCAGTGCAGGAAGTCCAGTGCCTACCCGTGAGGCAGGATCCTGATTTGTCGGTCACAAGCATATGGTCACCAGCAAGTCAGGATTGCTGTGGTTCACCACCAAAGCACCATAGGATAGGGAGGTTGGAAGAGGAGGAGAAGGGGACACATGGAACAATGGGCATGTACAACTGGAGATTCTAGCAACCTTTGGCATCACGGCTCAGAGGGGACACAGGCTGACCACTCCCCACTGCTGTCTACATTGCCTACAAATAGTACCTGTCTGAGTCAGAGAGTGACCCGTGTAAATATGGGAATGAGCATGTGAGGGGTGGCAGGGAGGGGAGCATGGCTTGTCACATGCAGCCATATAACCAGAAAGAGGCACCTTGACCAAGTCCCGGGGCAGGGATGCAACAGCGGCCTCCACAGTCCCTAAAAGCTAAGGGACAGGTAAGGCCCAGCCTCTCTGTAGCCGGGGATCCCAGAGGCAGGCCAGTCAACAGAAGCATGGGACCCGGGTGGATGCCTTCTCCAAGCTCGGCACAGAAAGAGGACCCCCTCCCTCTGCCCGCCCGCCAACCACCAGCTCAAGACTTCCCTGACCATCATTGGTAGCTCTTGGCTAGGGGGCTGAGGGAGAATCTTCCCCATCTTCCTCCATCTGCTCCCCTTTCCTGCCAGGGCTGTATATTGCACAGGACAACACTTAGAAGCCATCGGATAGAAGTCCCTCTGGGCCTCAGAGGAAACAGGAGGCACTGGGGCAAGAAGGGAGATTCTGGAGATGAGGGGGTTCCAGAAGGCTGGAGAGGCTTCAGGGCCGCCGAGCAGTCTTCTTTCCTCTGGACCTTCTATGGCATCCAGAGTCTTCAAGGGAAACAAGAAACTTCTAGACAGTTCTAGATCTTGGAGCTAGTTATCCCTCTGGCCCTCTGTGATCTGTACTCAGGAAGCTGGAAAGGAAAAGGAAGGGAAAGATGTGACCTCGGGGACTGAGGGCACCTGTCCCCTTGCTCTTGACAGTCAGGAACAGAAGCGTGATCTTCAGAAGCCTGCCCCTGCGGCTGCTTGCCCACAGCCCTCGCAGTGGGAGCAAGCTGTGTGCCCACCATCAAAAGCTGGAAAAGTCAGCCCTCTTCTCTCTTGTCAAGCTTCGGTACAGTAGTTCCCAGTGATTCATGGGAATATAGGGGTGACAACCAGCCTCCCTACCTCCTTCCTTCAGACCCAACCCCCCAGACTAAGCTAAGAACAAGGCAGCCAGAGAGAAGCATTAAGGAAAGGTACATGAGCTGACAGGCTTACATAAACTAATGGCTTTGACCTTCATAGCAACTATGGAGCTGGTTCCTGCTGCTTCTCATGCCTTTTTAAAAATTACCTTTCCCGCTGAGCCACCTTGCTGGCCCATCTTAAGCCTTCTTATCAAGACAAGGTCTCACTCAAGGTGGCCTAGCTGTTCAGGTGCCAAGGTAGCTGGAAGCCACGGAACTCAGGCTTCTGAGCGAGGACTTGTTCCTGCTTCCGTTCTACGAGTTCAGCTAGGGTCACGGGAGAACAAACTGCTTTCCCAGTCACACACTTCCCCCGCTGGTATTTCAGGGTCCTTCTGTGGACTCACCTTTGGAAGAGATACTGTGGGAGGCCGGGGAGGCTGAGAACCAGCAGTAGGTGGCTGCAGCAGGGAGGTGCCTCCTGGCCTGGGAACGGTCCTGTGGCCTGGCACAGGGTTCGCTGGGAGTGCCTTCTGGGGTGGCCGAGGTCTGGAGAAATCCTGGAGGAGGCAAGAAGTCTCACTTGAGGGGCTCCTTTCCAAAGAGAATATCTCTACTATCTCACAGATCAAAACCAAATAACTTACATACTGGATGGTTCCATTTTTAAAGAACTCACATGTGGGGGATGATATATTTACATGCTAAGAAAAAAAAATAAGACCTTTTTGAAAAACGAGTTGGCTGTATCTATTCAAATTAGAGATAGGGACATGGCATGTTTGCACACTTTTAATCTCAGGAGGTAGGAGCAGGTGGATTTCTGTGAATTCAAGGCCAGCCTGCTCTCCATAATAAGTTCCAGGCCTGCCAGGGTGATATAGTGAGGCCCTGTCTCAAAACTAAAATAAATAACTAGAAATGCTCATTTCCCGATGTGAAAGCCCCACTTCCTGTTGGCCATGTTAGAGACTGTTTGCATAGGTGCACAAGGATAATTTGCAAGGATGTCCCCTGTCCACTGTTCATAACACCAGAGAACCTAGAAACTTCCAAAATTTCCACAGTGAGAAAAAAACAATGTACAATTACACAGTGACCTGGGCTACAGCAGGTACAAAGAGCAAAGCAGGGGGCTATGGACCAACGAGGACAGTGAGCTGCAGGAGAAGCTGAAATGGAGCCCACAGAGGACAAAACAAACCATTGCATCCCTGACTAACGTCAACAGAGGTAAACCGCAGACAGACCGAAAGGGGCCAGAGCAAGCTGACAACAGAGGGCTACCCAGAGATGGGGTCTAAGGGGGTGGGGGTGGTCCAGAAAAACAGGAAGAGTAGTGTGTGTGTGTGTGTGTGTGTACCTAGACAAATTAAACTTTAAGAAACCTGCCAGGTGGTAGTGGTGCACGCCTTTAATCCCAGCACTTGGGAGGCAGAGGCAGGTGCATCTCTATGAATTCAAGGCCAGCCTGGGCTACAGAGCAAGTTCCAGGACAGGCTCCAAAGCTACACAGAAAAACCCTGTCTCAAAAACAAACAAAAAAAAGAAATCACTTTTTTGTTGTTGTTGCTACTTTGGATTTTTTTTTCTCGATAAGGCAAAATTTCCCTTATTATTACCTAACCATATCCCTAGCACATGGTACCCCTAAGCCATTTTATTTTCATCTGTTTCTTTCTTTTCATATCCTTTACCCTACCAACCTAAATAACTGATCAGGCTTTTATTTTCTTTCTCTAGCCATCTCTGACTAGAACTAGCATGCAGGCAGGAGCAGGGTGCTTTTTCTGGCTAGTTCATGAAGCCATTGCAGGCTTTTGGGGCAGCTAATACTCGGGAAGCAGTCAATTCAACAAGCACATAAATAAATGAGCTATTCAAATCTCTTAAAATAGATACATATTTCTGTGCTGCTAGAATTTTTAACTGTAAAGAATTATTATTGCTGTTGTTTTTGAGTCGGGGTCTTTTCTACATAGCCCTGGCTGTCCTGAAACTCACTGTGTAGATCAGGCTGGCCTTGAACTCACAGCAATTCACCTATTCCGGCCTCCAACGGGCTGCAATTAAAGGCTTGCACCACCATACCTGGCTATTTGTATTATTTTTGATTATGTGTGTATGTGAGTTTATGCCTGTGTGTTCAGTGCCCTTGGAACTCACTGATGTGGGTACTGGGAACAGAACCCAGGTCCTCTACAGTAAGTGCTCTTAATCACTAAGCAATCTCTAACCTTGCTATTCAATTTCTTTAAACAAATATGTGCTTCTATTGTGATTGGAAAACGAAATTTTCAGGGCCGATCACAGCCTGCCCCCAAGCTGATGAGATTTGAGGAAAGCCAGTTCGTTAGCCTGCCTGAGAGGGGCGCTAGTGAACTCCAAGATAGGCATGGGGCAAGTGTGTAGGAGGCAGAACATTGCAGAGTTGGTTTTCCACACGAATGACTCCTCAGAGCAAAAACTGAAGCTCAGAAAAGAGAAGTCAAAAATCTCTGAGACCCAAAAGCCACACACTTTAGCTCTACCCTTTCCAGAAGGATGCTGATCTTGGGGGTGGATGGTGCAGGATGGAACCTAGACCGCACCAGAGAACTCACCAGGGAAAGACACCGGGATGTGGGCATCGGGTCACAGTTGGGAAACTGCACAGTGAGCCCTTGGTGGTTGTTATCTGCATAGGAGCCTTATCAGAACTTCTGCCCTGAGCTTCTCAGTCCTGAGCCTCCCAAAGCAGCCGGTTGGATACCACAACCTGATTCTTGGTGAATGACTAAGCAAAGCCAAGACTTAACAGAGCAGAAGAGAATAACCTGCTGGACTGCACCCCTTCCCAAGGCAGCAAGGCAACTTTACCCAGAGCGTCCATCCACATTCACAAAGTGTACATCCCTGAGCATGCTCAGTTTAGGGTCGTAATTTACAAAAATAATGAAAGCAGGCACATTTAGGGGCATGCATAGATAGCTCCATGTTATGGACTAGTAGTGTGTAAAATAATTAGGTAGGAATGAGTCTGGGTATGCTCGGTTTGGGATAACTTTGGGATACATCAAGTCAGCCTTTCCCCTGCATGGATTTGTCCATCACACCCTACCCCACACACAGGACTTTAGGAGCAGCAGTTTCACAGCACAGAACCCGACCTCACACCCTCAGCTCTGTCAAACCCTCACCACACCATGCCCTAGGGACCATACCAAACCTTCAATCCCCCTGAGGTTGTTGTGATCGGATTCCAGGCCCTGGGACTCCTTTGGACCATGCCAAAAGAAAGGAGTCCCCTAAGACCAAACACACTGTCAGTTCTAGAAGTCACCAAGCTAGACCACTACCCAAGAAATACTCTTGTCTTCACTGGGAAACTTCTACCAGTGTAGACATGCTAAGCAAACAAGCCACGGGATGACGGCTCCAAGTTGTAAGTGCCAGCTACAGAGGAGGGGGCCAGTCTAGACCTGTCACCTCCCCGGAGACCCCTCAGATAGGCAAGACATCAGGGTGCACCCTTCGGTAATACTCTTGGATGCATGGGAGCTCACTGGTAGGTACACTTTGTAGGGATGGGTACAGTGAGAGACACAGGGCACACAGCTCAGCCTTACAGGGTAAGAGAAGCCCCTCGGGAGGAGTGTTATCTAAGGTCCCAAGTGAGGGCGAATAGGATCTGGCCAAGCAAGGAGACGTGGGTGTGTAGGAGGCAAAGCATCATCTCCAATGACCTGGAGGGGACAAGAGCTCAGGGAACTGAAAGAAGTCAATTCGGGGTACAAAGTGGGTGGAAACCAAATAGAAAAAAAAGCACCATGTGGCTGAGGGGCTGTCCAGGGAAGATGCTTCTTCCTCTTGCTGCTGAACTCCTGGAAGCCCATTGGCTTCAGCAGCACCAAGAAAAGATGGTCAAATGCACCCAGTACACCACCCCGGCCTCCAGTGTCCTGTTACAGGCAATGTCCCCAGCCCAGGGTTGCCGAGACCCTACTCACCTGGGACAGTAGGCAGTTCGGTGCAGGGGGCATGGGCCGGCTTGGGGGAGGCCTCCTGGCTGACTCCTTCCTTTCTACCTGAGCCCCAGTCTCTGGGGAGCTCCTGGCAGCCCTGTTCAGATGTGCTGGTAACGGAGCAGGTGGGGATTCAACGTGCACGTAGTCTGGAGGGGGCCGGGGAGGAGGGTGGGAGGGCTTCCGGAGAGTTTCAGGGGTGTTGGTCACCTGTATGGAGGAGACAAGGGACAGCTGAGATGAGGAATCCTGTGTGTGTGTGTGTGTGTGTGTGTGTGTGTTGTGTGTGTGTGTGTGTCTCAATGGGGTGACCAGAGCCTCATTTGAGGGCAGGACAGAAACGCTGACCTAGTCAGCCCTTCAGATCCCAGGCTTCCGAACCGACTGACGTGTCTCCCTGGCCAATAAAATGGCTTTCATTGCCAAGCCTGTGGGCACCGTAAGCTCTTAGGAAGACTAACATAGATCAAAGGAAATCAATCAAGTTCAACAGTGCAAAGCCCTTACCTTTCGCTTGCCCTGGGGCGTCTGCAACTTGAAGGTTGGGTTGGCATGGCCAGTTCCACCACTCTGAGACACCCTGAAGGGACAGCTGGAAACAAGGAATAGGGGACATGGAGGAAGATGTTCAGGGCTGGGTGTGGACTGAGCTCCTCTGGCCCAGGCCAACTGACAAATGTAACCCTTCTCTGGAGATAGTAGAATGACCCTCTCAAACCCACCTCCTAAATAGTAAACAAGTACACACATGACCAGGGGAGAAGCCCAAGGAAGGGATCGGCCTGCCTCTGTCCCCAGAAAGGAGACAGAAAGTCTCCAGATCCAGAAGGATCCAGAAGGATTCAGGGCAGAAAAAAAAACATCCCTTCCAGCACAAGGACATTTATAACAGAACTCTTGAGACTATGCCCATCAATATCATTTGTCTTCCTGGGCTAATGTCTAGCTATCCCTGTGATTGACTTTAGCTTGTCACCCCTTTCCTGTTCCCTCACTTTGCGGCTCTTTAACCAGGTGGAGGAAGGGAAATAGATTTTACGTCATAACCCAAATTGAATTGTCTGAGCACTTCCTATTGAGAAGAATTCCCAAGCTCAGTAGAAATCATTTACAGCCGTGATCTAATAATGTCTGCCATGGCGACAGAGCAGGACAGAAGGGGTGAAGGTGGCATGTCCCCTGTACTCATCTTCCCAGAATTAGACCCATCACCACCAACTGTTCCACAAGGGTTCTCCGCTCTAGAGGGGGCCCCCAAGCCCTTCAGGGCTCAGCGCCCTGTCCCACCTGAACTGCTGCCGCAGCTTGAAGGGGAGGGCCGAGGGCTTGCCCAGTTTGTGGCTCTGTCTGTAGCAGTGGAACAACAGCAAGAGGACAGCGAGCAGGAAGAGGGCCGAAAACACCCCAGCTATCACGGGACCCACGCCTGCCAGAAGAGAGCACACGAGACGGGATCAGAGGCTATTCTGGCGACGGGAAAATGATGCAGCCTTGATACCTCTTCAGATAGTTGATTCTCATTGTATTTGTACAACTTATTTTAAACACACACACACACACTATATATATATATACTTATTGGGGCATCAACACTAGCTTAAAGAGCCAGGTCCACTGGCTTTTCTAGAAAACCCCCACAGTCATTTCTTTCAACTGCAGAGATTCTCTCCAAAGCAGTTCAGACGGTGTCTAGCTTCCAGCTAATAGATTTTCATAAAACCAGCCTGCATGGCGATTTTCCTGGACACAGACCAGTGACCAGAAGATATTGGCTCAGACACTTCAGGACTGGAACTCTCACCCTTGACCCTCAACCTCACAGCTGGTTCCAAAGCCACCTCAAAAGTTGCATGAATTGTAAATTTAAATATGCAAAGTTCACTTGTATCAATGAGGTTCCACTCTGCTCTATTTTACATATCTGCATTCTTCCTGCCTGTCTGTTATTTTGTTTGTCTTTTAAGACAGTGTAGCCCAGACTGGCCTAGAACCCAACTGTGCAGCACAGATTGGCCTCAAATTTGCAATTTTGCAATTCTCCTGCCTCAACCTCCAAAGTGCTGGGATTACAGGCAGGAACTACCAATCTAGTTTTTAGCCTTGTATTTTTTTTTTAACTACTTTTGCAATTATTCAAAGACAGAGGAGTTTGGAAACCACAGGAGTAGAGGCCCTCAGACTTGCCCTAACAACTATAAAATTTGTCCCATTTCTTAGCCTTTATTTAGCAAAAGGCAGAATAACCCAATACAATGCACCCAGGACTGTGATCTTATTTCAAGTGTCCCTAAAAGGACTAGTTACTAGTTACTCCCGCAAATAAATGTGACTCTCCGATGACCTAGAATCTCCCTTGATCTCTCTCTTTCCTAGTAAAAGGATGGAAAGGCAACTAAGCCCAAGCCACGCAGGAGCAACTGGCTTCCTCCCACTCAACCTCTTCTTCTTGGCTCCCTCCCTGTAGAACCAGAAGAGTGAAGTCAACTTAACTTGGATTCAGCAACGGGCAACTCCAACCTACAGCCCGCAGGCCCCATATATTCCAGTATTCCTATGACTACAGCCTACCACATTCGTAGACAACAATGGCATATTGCAATGTCCACAGGTTGGAGGCTCCTGCCAACCAACCACCCATCCCCATGGTCTCCATGGCTCTCACAAAGGCAGAACACTTACTCTTGGGGGGTAAAGGACCACTGTCAATGCTGCCGCCATCTCCTGGGGTGTTACAGAAAGGTGGAGCCCAGCCATGGAAGCAATGACAGTTCTGGTTGTTGTTGCAGACCTAGAGTGAGGGGCCGCAGATGTATCAGCACCCAGGAGAGCTGTGACTTGCCCCCATGACACAGACACCCAGGAACCCAGACCTCTGCACACGTACCCCGTGACCGTTGCACTTTTTCCCACAGCCCTCGGTCTCGAAGAAGGAGGTGTTCCTGCACTGCCCCTCGAAGCAAATCTGCAGAAAGGGAGAGCAGCCATGAGGAGAGCAGCAGGGACATGGGGGAGGCTGAGGACAGGGGAGTTTCGTACTTAGGATAAATGGGAACCCCAAGAGGTAGCTCTTCCTCTTATATATTACAGTGAGAAACACAAGGAGCCTCAAAAGGCAAGACAGTGAGTAACGAAATTCTGCTATCACAGGAAACACTGCTAAAATGTTACGTCCAACAATTAGGACCTGTTTATAGTCTAGTGTTATCTTGATTGTATGCTATCCAAGAGTGAATATGTACTAACTTCAGTATTATGCCTGAAATAACGATTGTGGCAGGAGCTTCCTCTGTGCTGGGCATCATACCAAGGGTTCCTATGTTTTTACAACTTTACTAACACAAATATACAAGATGGGTGGCATCATTTTCCTTGAGTTTCCCTGACTCTAAGCCTACTTCTGTTTCATGTGATAGCTAATGGTACAGATGATAGTGGTGACTCCATTTACATGTCTAATCCATATGGGTGGATGCCTGTGCGTGGGCACCTGTGAGTGGGATGCTATTACTCTGGGAGCCGAGCACCTTCCTCCAGGGCCCACACTTCTCCATTTCTGTCTCTATCTCGGTTTCTGGGGGAAGTTGGGGAGGGACTCACATGGTTGTGACCACACTTGGTCCCAGTCATCACCAGGCCTGGGTCCAGCATGTCACCTTCCCCTTCCTCCTCCTCGGGACCCCGGTAGACATGGGTACCCCGACAGTGGATGCGCCTCCCATTCAAGGTGATGGTGGTGTCAATGGAGACCGCGTTGGATTCCAGGGGCCGGGCCTGGGTGCTCTGACACTGGATCTTCCCACACTTGGCATCCCTGGACCGGGAGAGAAGACAATATCAAAGGTTGGGGCAGAACTGGGGCTGCAGAGTTTCAATGTCAGCCGAGTCAGCAGGCTGAGGTGAAAGAGGGCAAAGGACCAGAGAGTGGGCTGGACCCCAGCGTAGAGACCTGAGGTAGACCCAGAAAGGGCGCAGGTTCCTTGTCTCTCAGACCTAGGCCAAGAGCTGAACTTAAGATGCCATAACTTCAAGGATAACCGCATGACCTGAGTCCTGTCTGTTACTTTATGCTCATCACACAACCATTCACCCAGATGCTCCAGCTAGGAGCTGGGTCTCACTCTGACTCCCCATTCATTCTTCATTGCTCCCGGGGTCAAGCATTTCCACCCCTGTCAATCTTCCCTCCTACACAGCTTTCCTGACTCCTGTAACTACCTCCTGCCTATCCTGACCTGCCAGACACCGAGTCCCCTGACTGCATCGCCCACGGTGGGGAGACCAGGCTCTTCCAGCAATGCCTTTAGACCTCTCAAGATCTACCTCGCTTTCCTCTACTCATGCTCATTTCTCATGGCCCCTCTCCTCTCCTCCCCACAAACTGTAGCGTACTGTAGCTATCAGCTTGTCAAGTGCCAGGTTTTCTCTAACCTCTGCCTTAAACACTCTTTTTCACACACCAGTGTGACTCCTCACCCTGTTCCTTTAGATGACTGCTACAGAACTCAACCAAAGAACTTCTTGGGGGAAATGCCCCGAGCCATTAACTATTAAATTGATTATCACATTGCTCTAGACCAGTGTTTCTAACCTCTGGGCCATGACTCCTTTGGGGAATCGAATGACCCTCTCACAGGGGTCACCTTAGACTATGAGAAAACACAGATATTTACAATACAACTCATAACAGTAGCAACTGTAGTAACTCATAACAGTAGCAACATAAATAATTTTATGGTTGGAGTGGTCACCACAGCGTAAGGAACTGTATTAAAAGGCTGCAGCATTAGGAAGGTGGAGAACCACTGCTCTAGACACTCAATATAGCATCTTGTATGTGGTAAATTGGCAACAGTGGTGGGAAGGTGAGTGGATAAATAGATGAGCCAGTGGGTGGGTGGCTGGAATGAACGAATCCGAGATGGGTCTTACAACAGGACATAATGTTAGTATTTCACAAAAAAATGGTCCCAAAGGGCCATCTCCTGCCCTGATCTTTTTCTTCTTTCTTCCTTTTCTTTCCTTTTCTTTTTTTGACACAGGTTTTCTCTGTGTAACAGCTCTGGCTGTCCTGGAACTTGCTTTGTAGATCAGGCTGGCCTCAAACTCCTAGAGATTTGCCTGCGCCTGCCTCTGAATACTGGTATTTAAAGGCCTGTGCCACCATGTCCAGCTACCCGGCCCTGCTCTAAGTGAGTCCCCAAAGCAACCTCGATCAGCTTCCTAGGAAGCCATGCTCCCCACTCCTCTTTTTCACTTCCTTCGAGCCAACTGAACCGAACTGTGCAGTTTAAAAGTCAGCTGGGGGCCAGCCACACCAAGCCAGGTGGGAGAGAAGAGGACAGAGCTGGGATCACTTGTTCATTCTTCTTCCCTGGAGTCTGTGCTACGGTCCTCACCTGGGGCTGCACTTCCTGTATTTGCCATTCAGGCCCTTGCCACAGTTCCCATAGGTGTCTCCAGCTGCATTCACCCGCTCAAAGCAGAGATCGAGGGCAGGCCGGGCTCCTAGGTGTTCAAGAAAAGCCCATCAGTGTGAAAGCCTGCCAGAGGCTCCCAAGGGCAGGGCTAGCCTTGGGCAATATGACACTTCCATATTCATCAAGACTAATTCAGAGAAAACATTTTAGCTTGGTTTTAACATTTCAGTGAAGACGTGTACCTATGGCAGTTGCATGCTAACCCTGTTTGCTAATGAAGAAGGGCTGTGCTGTTTTTGGCCTGCAAAAGATCAGTTAATAATCCATGCCTGGAACATTAAAGAGCTAGAACATTATCTTTGGAATTTTTTCTTCATATCCACCCCGTTTTCTCTCTCTTATATCATAGAAAAACATACTCCAGGGCACCAAGGACACTGTTGCTACAATTATCGACAATGTAATAAACCTATTTGAAAATATCTTCACATCCATAAGCAAGTATGGTTGGAGGCTGTTTCTGAGTAGTGCTAGTTCCCAGCTTCTGAAAATGGTGGTATATGGAATCCCATACCTGAATGTGGGGGGCAAGGGAGATCAAAAATGTAAAATAGTAACGAGTTTCTGAATGTTCAATGACCAAAAATTAGTTAAAGACAGAATGTGTACTGAATCCAAGGTGTTTCCGGCAGAGCTCACCCACACTGCATCACGTGACTTCACTGTGTCTATGGTTCTCAAGACATTTGCACACTTTGCACACAACCAATGAATGCCACTGAAACCCCTCAGCTCAGACTTGAGGCTACTTTATATTATGAATGGCCATGTTTTCACTGTTCATATGCTGACTCATGCAGTGGGTTAATTAAGGAAAACAAAGACTTAATGTTTTCCCTACTATTATACCTCAGCCATTAAACATCAGATTAATGTTAATATTTTGTTAGGAGGTTTGGTTTATAAAATTACTGTTTGAATTGAAGACTTGAGTTTCTTTTTAAAAAAAACAAACAAACAAGAAAACAAAACAAACAAAAACACTAGCTGAGTATGGTGGCTGCCTTTTAATCCCAGCACTTGAGAAGCAGAGGCAGAGGCAGGTGGATCTCTTGGAGTTGGAGGCCAGCCTGGACTACATAGTACATTTTAGGCCAGCAGGCAAAAAAAAAAAAACAAAAAACAAAAAACAAGACAACAACAACAACAAAAAAAAACAGTGAGATGCTATCTCAAAAAAATAAAAAATAAAAATCACTAAATGAATCATGATTTGGAATTAAAACAGAATTTCCAACAATTTCTGGTAAGGCTCTAAACATACTTCAGTAATTTTTGTACCACATATGGATGTGAGTTGGTGTTCCCATCATTGACAACTAAAAAAAAAATCACAATACTAATCAACTCTACAAACTGCTGAAGATGCTCTATGTCCTGTACCATCAACTATTTAGCCAAGATTTAATTCTTTATGTAAAAATAAACAAGTACATGCATTTATTCAAGTGTAAATTTGTTCTGACAAAACTATATAAAAGATTATTTTAAAATAAATTTATTTATGATTTATTATCAAATGTTCACTGTATATACTATTTTTATATTTCATGTCATATAAAAACTTCTCAGAAAAAGAAGGCTAAGTGGAAAAAAATTTAAGCCTAATTTAATTATGGGACCAGAAAGTGCATTAAAATTTTTACTATCTCTAAACTGCTTTCTACAGGGGTATCTGATTCCTCATACCTTCCACAATACCATGTTATGACAGTTGTTGCTATTATTATAGCACTTGCTGTCTTTGTGATCTGATACATGAAAAAAACTCCACTTCGTGGTAGTTACAATTTGCTTTCCTTCAATATGTCTGAGGTTAAACATCTTTTGTAGCTTAACAGTCGTTTGCATGTTCTTTTATTCTTCATTTCTGTTTCATTGGTATATCTGTGAGAGACGGAGTATTGATATACAATACCCTATTAGAACTAAAAGCCTCAAGGGACTAGGAAGAACACTGTTACCTGGCTGCCCCTGGCTGTCTCCCTTAAACTAAGAGAAGAGGCGGGTATTGAAGATGTTCTGAAGCCGAGATGCTTGGCCATGCTAGGGGGCCAAGGGGGAGCCTGGCTCAGAGGGGGTGGGTGGAAGAGAACATGCTCTCCAGGAGGGTCCTTACCAGGTCCCCACAGCTGCTGGCACTGTTCCTGGTAAGTGAGGCACATGCCGTTGTAGCAGTAGGCCTGGCCACCCTCGCAGGGGGTGCCATCCATCTGGTAAAAATTGGTGGGGCAGTGGGGCGACTTGCCGGTACAGAACTCGGGAAGGTCACACTGTCGCACCTGCTCGCGGCACGGGGTTCCAGGAGCCACCAGCTGAGGTGAAGAACACGAAGAGAAAAGCAATCACTTTCTTCCCTGCCCCTCCACCCTTTCAGCCAAGAGCTCATCAGCATCTCCTCCGTGGAACACAATTTTCCATGACCTTGATATCACAGCACTGATCACGTGGCTTCGTTAGCTCAAGCCATCCTTGACCTTTTGACTGAGCACCTTCAGAGTTGTGTCCAAGAAAGACAAATGCAACTCACTTCCTTTTCACAGCAGTCTTAGGAAGCAGGCGAGAAATAATATTTATATAACAATTTATAGTTTGCTCAGTGCCTTGGCAATTACAGTTACCTTCATGTAGCCTCACTTAAGTGTCATTAGGAATTCATTTAGTTTGCATGACAGTCCTATATAATTCAAGAACTGAAACACAATCTAGTCAACGTCTCATGGTATGTGGCAGATCTGTGCCCTGATATGTGCACATACGCGCATGCACAAATGCACATACCCACACACAGGAAGTTGGAATTCATGTAAGTTTTCAATTCACAACATTCTTGGCTTGTTCTTGAAACTAGACTCAAACTCATTATTCAGCGCAAACTAGCCTTCAACTCATGGCAATCCTCCTGCCTTAGCCTCTGGAGTGCCAGAATTATAAATATGTCTAACCACACTAAGCTTGGTCTCCAAACTCTTCATCAACAATACATCCCTGCTGTTAGGCCAAACGTGAGGTTGAGTGTTAGCCAAATATTTATCTCATCCGACCTCACAATGCCCATGAAACAGATATAGCTGCTTATCCCATTTTGCACATTAAAGAACCAATCAACAGCACATTTGGGAAAACAGTAAAAACCAATTAAAAACCTTCGACTTGAGCTTCCCCCAACAGTGTGTCTAGCATGAGCCAGTCTACAGACAGACAGACAGCTGAACCTCAGATGGTTGATGAATTCCCCAAATGCACACAGGCAGGGCTTGAAGTCAAGGAATCCTTTGCGAGGCTCAATCTGAAATCCAGGAGCTGAGTGAATGGTCACTCTATGATTATTCCTTAGCCTTCATCGGAGATTTGAAGGGCTCAACCCAGAACAGCCTCTCCGGGGCTTCTAGGTCAAAACAAATGGTGTCCAAGTTCCCCTGAGCCAGGCCAGGACACCTATGGCTCAGAATAAAGCCCTCCCTTGATCTCAGAAGACCATGCTACCCACTGTTGGAGCCTACCAAGGTTTCCTAGTGGCTTTAGCCAACAGGACTACTTAAGAGGATGATTGGGCCACGGGCTTGGGTACCAGGTGTTTGGAAGAAAAGATACACAGAAATTGAGGAAGGTAAAAGCCCAGAGGCAAAGGGTAGATGGGATAATTTAAGAAAGCTGGCATGAAACAAGCCAAGCTAAGGCCAGAAATTTATAAATAATAATAAGTCTCCATGTATATTTATTTGGGAGCTCGGTGGTGGGCCCCCCAAAGAGCCAAAAGTGTAAAAAAAAAAAAAAAAAAAAAAAAAAAAAAAAAACTAACAAAAGCACAGGTTCTACCATAGGCCACCCTCCTAAACCCTGTATCTAGAACTTTTGATATAGGCTGAAACACAGTCATCACCCACTAGCCTGTCATCTGAAAGCCTGAGGCAGGGGAAGGGGCACTTACCTTACACTGGTGACAGCAGGAACCATGGGCACACTCGGCCCCTTCCTTCAGAGTGCAGTTAGAGGCATTGCAGCAAGGGTTTTTACATTCCTGGAAGGCAACAGACAGCTTTGGGGACTCAGCCCAGCAGGGGGCACCCTTGCCACCTCCATCCCCAGCCTTCCTCACGTGGCCCTGCCTTCTGCTCCCTAGAACTCCTCACTAGAACATCACTTGGCAGCTCTTCATTAAGGTAATGACTATTTGCCACAGAAAAGACACAGGTGCACCATCTTTGGAGAAACCACAACTTAGATGGGACTACGTGGTGACTCTGGATAGGTATTATCCCGTAATTATGAGGTCATACCAAGCTTGCAAAATCCTAACATCCACACTGCTCCTAACAGAGCTCTCTCTTTGCTGAAGGCCAGGGCTGATCTTTGCTTTTAGTTCATGGTTCTCGGTCTTTTACTGGTTATTTTATTAGGAAAGTTACAGGGTTATCTTTTTAAAAAAAACAAGGCCTGAAGCCTGACAATCTGAGTGTGATCCTTGTGTTCCACATGGTGAAAGAGAAGGGGGAAAAAAAACCTCTCTGACATTATTCTCTGACCTACACACACATGCACACATGCACACATGCGCACTAAATAAATAAATGTAGAACACCAAAAGAACATCTCGACATAGAGATGTTGACACCTCAAGTCTCACAGCCCAAACATCACTTACTGTTCGCCAACCCCTCAAGCACGGGCTAACATACACTTTCTCATCCTTCAAAAAACGGAGACAAAACCATCTAGTTCTGCTTTTCTTGTTGTGTTGCGTGTTTCTGATAAAAATGACAGAAATAGGGTGTATGCTCTCCACACTCATTCTGAAGCTCTGTAGGAGGAAAAGTCTATCCACAAAGACTTCTGCTTCTCCTTCCCACACTTCCAACACTCCCTTTGAATCTTCTCCTCTCCAGGCCTAACAGTGAGAGCTTGTTATCTTAAGGTTCACGCTCATGAGCTTATCCAGCTGTGTGGCCTCCCGAGTAAATTCAGAGCAGCTGGAAGGCCAAAGACATCATCTGGGGCTCCTCTGGGGAGGAGGGAACCTATGTGCCCTGGAATCATGGTTTATGGCTAGAGCAGTTGCTCACAAGGACTCCACCCTGATCTTGGATATGACTGTGCTGACCACAGCTGCAGAGGACATAGAAATGGTCCACTTGGGCAGACTCACTGTCTACATCTTACACACAAAGGATCTGTGGTAGTCATGTGTAAGAAATGCTGGCCACTAGGGAATGATCCATCATATTGTCCTTTCGATGTTTAAGCTCTGAAAACAATGTCTCTCTAGCATGGTCCTGACACTTACCTCTTCCTCCCCACAGTCACATTCTTCCCCATCTTCCAGGTACCCGTTGCCACACCTCCGGCCTCCATACAGCGTCCTGGTGTCTGGCATGTTAGAGAGGCACATCCCACCTCCAGACTGCAGATACCTGTCCAGTTCCCTCCTGTTGCACCAACTGAACACTCTGGGGAAAGGGTGCCTGGCAGAGAACAAGGAGCCATTGGCAGAGAGTTTAAACACACCAAACAGCTTGCTGCCTTGCCACCCATGAAGCTGACTTTACCCCACACATGCCCTGTGCCCCACCAGGACGTTCACCAATACATGAACTTAGAATTCTGTCATCCTGAATCACAAAAAGATAAGCATGCCATATGGTTACATTTTTCTTATTAAAAATTAAAAAAAAAAAAAAAACAAAACAGCAGTTGAGAAGCAGAACAGCAATTTCTGTCCTTTCCATGGGGGAGCTAGAGCAGGTAAAGGGTAAGAAGTACATTAAGACAGGTTTCCAGCCGGGCGTTGGTGGCGCACGCCTTTAATCCCAGCACTCGGGAGGCAGAGCCAGGCGGATCGCTGTGAGTTCGAGGCCAGCCTGGCAGCCTGGGTTACCAAGTGAGCTCCAGGAAAGGCGCAAAGCTACACAGAGAAACCCTGTCTCAAAAAACCAAAAAAAAAAAAAAAAAAAAAAAGACAGGTTTCCACACTGAGAGCTGAACAGAACACCAGCCAACTCAATGCCAGATGGGGATCTATTTTCTCATGACAAAAACCAGAACCAGAAAGCTTGAGATCACGGGTTTAATTTACTCATGGGCTAAAGGGCTGATCTCTGTTCTCCAGATAAGTGAACTCCATCAGCCAGTATACAAATGTGTGGTCTCTACCACAAGAGTATGTACGAAAGCTCCCAAGTCGCCTGCTACGGTGAAAATGAACCAAAAGTGTAGCAGTTCCCCTATCTACAGCTTTGCTGCCCATGGTTTTGGTTACCCACAGTCAACGGTGACCTGAAAATATTAAATAGAAACTTCCAAAATGGAGAAGTCCTAAGTGTGAAGTGACTTTTATTATCATTACTGTTTTAAATGTTCTAGTTTGAGTTAGTGTTTTTGACCTCACACTGGGCCTACTTCATAAATTAAATTCAACATAGGCCTGTGTAAGAAAGTCACACAGCTGCATAGCACAAACTATAAATATGGGGAAACTGCTGTATGACAACATGGGTCTGCAGAGAGACCCCGGTAAGGCCCTGCCCTTAATTCTCACCAATTAAAGGTTAAACACCAAAGGTATCCTCCAGTACTACAGTATGCCCCAAGAAATATGCTACTAATGACTCACCTACTACAGTGTGTGAATAACTTGAAAACAGATTAGAGCAGTAATGACTGTAACTGTCAACCATTTGTCTACAGATACTCTACGGCAGCTGTTCTCAACCTGTGGGCCGTGACCCCTTTGGGGTCACAGATCAGATTTTTACATTACGATTCATAACAATAGCAAAATTACAAGTATGACATAGCAACAAAATAATTTTATGGCTGGGGGTCACCACAACATGAAGAACTGTATTGAAGGGTCAGGGTCGCAGGATTAGGAAGGTTGAGAATCACTGCTCTGTTGGGATTGACAAAGAAAGGGATGGAATTAAACTTGAACGCAGGGGGATTTAAATATGCCCAAGGGTCTGTGTCCCACATGTCACCATCATCCTTTTGGTGTCACAGTAGTCGAGGTGTGGTGAGCAAACTCTAGTGCTACCCACAGGAAAGCTGCGTGGAACCGCCATTCTCTAGAAAGCATAAGTGGACCGACCCCAATGATTTGTAATAAAAATTCTACTCCAATGCCTTCTGGGGAGGGGCTCAAGTCCTGAAGAATGCCATGATGTATGCCAAGTACAGACACAAAAAGATAAGCTCTCTGCTTTCAAAAGCTCTAGTGTAGAAAATCCACCAGAGACTCAGCAGTCTTGCTCATATTCTTCATGGATTTCCCGAGGAGTGGGTAGATGGCCCCTTCTCTTCTTGTTCTATAAACTAGAAAGTTCCCAAAGAGGCCTGGAATACAGCAGTACTGACCACGTTGGCATGGAAAGACCAAGGGTTGTGGTTCTGATCAAAACAGGGCCTCATAAAGCTTCCTGTGGTGGTTTGAAAGAAAATGGTCCCCAAAGGAGCTGCACTATTAGGAGGTGTGGCCTTGTTGGAGGAAGTGTGTCACTGTGGGGGCGGGCTTTAAGGTCTCTTTTGCTCAAGCTTCCCTTAGTGTGACTGTCAGTCCACTTCCTGTTGCCTACAAAGATGTAGGACTCCCAGCTCCACATCTGCCTGCACGCCGCCATGATTCCCATCATCATAATAATGGACTGAACCCCTGAAACTGTCAGCAACCCACCCCAGTGAAATGTTTTCTTTATTAGAGTTGCCGTGGTCATGGTGTCCCTTCACAGCAATGAAAACCCTAACTAAGACACTTCCTGAAGAACTGGGCACATGGGTGTGGTAGCACATACTTAAAGCCCCAGATCTTGGATGACCGAGGTGGACAAATTCACAAGTTCAGGATTAGACTGGGTAACACACTTTCTCATGTGCACTCTCAAAAACAAAGATGTGTTGACTCCAATTTTAGTGCTGAAAACCACAACAAAATGTAACTCCATCTAGTGCTCTACCAGCACCAACCTGCTTCAAGGAACTTAGTATCCCACAGCACATCACTGTCTTCCTCAACAGTTTAAAATTTTCACTGGGGCCACCTAGGAGGACTGCTTGGGTCACACTGACCCCGTATCTCTCCCCTCCCTCTTCTCCCCACCTTCACCCTTCCGGCTGACTCACCCAGTGGCAGCTGCCATGATGCACCCGCCATCGGCTGCGCTGGCAGAACAGCAATGTGCAGAATCATGGCTCATGCCAAAGTTGTGGCCAATCTCATGGGCCACAGTGGAAGCCACGCCAATGGCATTCTCAGAGTGGTCCTGTTCAGAGAAGAGTTCAAGTCAAGGTCAGGGTTTCATTTCTGCTTTCCATGCCCCACCTCCCTTTAGGTTGTTTTTTGTTGTTGTTGTTTGTTTGTTTTTATTTTGTTTGTTTGTTTTGAGATGGGGTTTCTCTGAGTAGCCCTGGCTGTCCTGGAGCTCACTCTGTAGACCAGGCTGGCCTCGAACTCAGAGATCCTCCTGCTTCTGCCTCCCAAGTACTGGGATTAAAGGCGTGCGTCAACACCGCCTAGCTTGCATGCCTTTTTGTTACCTGAGCCTGATAGCTCTCACCGGTTCCCCTAATGCTGATTATATTGTTTCTTTCTCTATAACTTGCTATTAACAAGTCTAAAGCCACTGTCCTCATCAGGAAATCACATGCTCAAAAGACTGTGTTCCCTGTGTTCTTAAAAGTCGCAGACTGTGAATGACCTGTTGATGTATCTCTTGACCATCCTTTTGACTTGAGCAGTCGCTACATGTAGCTCACTGTTTTCTGAGAGCACCCATGCACAGCCTGGATAGTGTATGATCTTAATCATCAAAGCAAGAACAAAAAAAACAACGTTAAAAAGAAAAAACATAAAGAACAAGTAGAACTGTTGTGCTGATGCGAACCTATGGTCCCCGCTAACTGAGAGGCTGAGGCGGCGGGAAGGTCATTCGAGCCCAGATGCTTGAAGCCAGCCTGGACAATGGAGTGAGACCATCTCAAAAACCCAGAAAGGAGAACAAAAGCAGCAAATAGGATATTTATATCAGGCATGGTGGTGTACACCTTTAGTCCCAGCACACAAGAGATGGAATCAGGAAGAACAGAACTTCAAGGTCATCTTCAACTAGATAGCAAGTCTGAGGCCAGCCTGGCCTACACAATGAGTCCCAGGCAAACCACAGCTACATAGCCAAAGAAACCTAATTCGCCTTAAAAAAAAAATCTAAAAAAAAAATTTACCAAGTCAGAATTTCAAGAGACAGAAATGTCCTAATTGCGACTCTTGAGGTTCTTATTTCACAACTCCATATCTAAGGACTCAAGACCCAGACTAGAAATACTTCCACCTCTGTTCTTTTCCCCGAGTCCCTGCTCTTACTCCTCCAGTCCATGGTGTGGAAAAGTACATGAGAGATCTAGAGTTCTGTTTATACAATTGCTTAAGACCCAATATAAACCAAGAAGAATGAAAATTTAGCATCCTCAGGATCTAATAACTTCATTTGAAACATTTGCTCTCTTTAATGTGTTTTTCGTCTACAACTATAAAGATCAAATTGGTTTTTCAAGGCTGGCCTCCTCTCTCGGGAGTCACAGTCCCCTTATGCAGTACCATTGTATTGTCGGAGACTCACCATGCTGACACCTCCAGACTGGTACACAGAGCACATAGCCATGAGAGGGGCCAGGCCAATGGTGGTCCCTTGAAAGGACCTGCCCCTGCAGGAAGGAAAAAGACATGTAGTTCAGGTGGGAGCCGAGAGAGCTGTTCCCCTGGGACAGGAGTGAATGGCTACCAGGCTGGGCACTGACCCCACTGACACTCCCAGACTGCTCCTAAGGGCACGAGCCTGGTAACCCAGCCAACTGGATAACTTTCAGGATACCACACCTCTGATTTCCTCTCACTTACTCCCTCCTCAGTAGCACAGAAGAAAGGTCGCTTCCCCCCTCACAATGTGCCCAAAGACTCTGAAAGGAAGAAGGCAGGGCCTGCAAAGCTGTGGCCCATTCCTGATTCACAAAACGTGGCCAGAGGCAGGAGCAGGGGGGAAGGGTGTGGCGCAGACTGTGCTGTCCCGGTGAATCACGTCCACTTCCACCAGTGGCGTGTGTCCGAGGGGCAAAAAGTGGGGATGCTGGGTAGCAGCTGTGGGGTTGATGTCTCATCCTCAAATCACACAGGGCCAAGGAAACAGCTGCGTCTCTTTGGGAGCCTCACAAACCACAGCTGGGTGCAGGGATGAGCTGTTTTCGCCTCTGCTCTGCAATGCTGACCCTAACGTGTCAACAGCCAGCTTCGGTTTCCCCCAGTTTAACATATCCCTTGCTCTGTTGCGCCCAAACAGAGGAGGCAAGGAGGAATAAATGGACGTCTAATAAATGTTTGATTAATCATTTCAATAGCTACCAAACTGTACGAAGCCGTACTTGTTATTTCACAGACTTGCACTTGGCTCTGGAGAAGCCCTACTGTAAACAGATTCAAGGTGTTCCAACCTAAAGTTCAGACGAAATGTTTCAGTCAACAAAGATGTGCTCAGTGAGTGGACGGTCCTCATGTGACCACTCGGGTTTTAGAGACAAGTAAATACTGGAAATCCCAGTTGCTATGAAAGGGTAAATTAAAGTATCAAGGTTGAAATGACTGTTGACTCGGCTGTGTTCAAGGATAAGAAGTAAAAGTGCATTATCTATGTGCCTTTTGTTGTAACTACCGCAAATTACCCTGGAAGGCCAATAACCTTTGGTGGGGCTGTCACCTACCACCCGACTCAACACCGTCCTTGGCCAGCACTTCTTCCCACCAAGCTTCACAAAGTCCTACAGTTTGCCGCTTTGACCACCCCAGGCACTTGGCCCTGAGATGCTTGGAGACCCACGTGAAGGACCTGAGGACTTGCCCCTGTGGTGCTAAAAACATCTGTTTCAGGCTGTCAGCTGTGACCAAGAGTCATCCACTCCCCTAATAGACGCTCAAGTGCCTCAGCTGCTCAGCTGATTACAGGTGAGGCTCATTTTCTCACATGGATGGAAACACGTCAGAGGACTATTATCATTCTTAGACTTTTTAACATTTTTTTTCAAGGTGTGCTGGGTCTGAAAAATGCTTGGTTATCTAGCCAGGGAGCAAGGGATCTCTTGCACAACCAATATTCACCCATAGGAAAGAATGGGTGAACTTAGTATCCCTGTGGCAGGCAGAGGTTCTGCAGCCAAAGCTGATGCAACACAACCAGAAAGGACTACTTACGTGATTAGCTGCGCATTGTCGTGGCTCTTCTGGGCAAGCAGCTTTCGCCTCCAACTAAGAAAGGACCAAAGGGTTGAGTACGGGTTTTCTGAAACTTCACACTTATCTCCATGCGTCCACACCTCCAAGCCCACGAGGGCAATCCGGATGTTCAGGGATCGGTAAAACTGAAAAGACACAGAAAAGCCAGCTCTTCTCATCACCCAGCCTTTGAGCTCAGAGTCCATCTGCTGCGATTGCTCTCTTGCCACGGGCTCCAGGAAGAGGGAAATGAGATCTTCAGAGAGGTGCATTCTGGTGGTCAAACTGGAGTGTCTTGCCTTAGAAAACACTGAGGCAAGAAGAAAAAGGAGGGAGAAGCATCCCAACCATCAAGGGTTTTTTGTTTTATTTTTGGTTTTTCGAAACACGGTTTCTCTGTGTAGTTTTGGTGCCATTCCTTGATCGCGTTCTGCTCCGTAGGCCAGGCTGGCCTCGAACTCACAGAGATCCGCCTGGCTCTGTCTCCCCAGTGCTGAGATTAAAGGCGTGCACCACTGCTGCCTGGCCCATCAAGGGGTTCTTTAATGATCTGACCTTAATGCTACTGAGTCAGTGACTGTGTATGTTATATGTGCATGTGTCCTATGTGTACACATGTACACATGTAGCACAAAGGTTAGTGCTGGGCCCTCGTTACTCTCCACATTTCTCACTGAAGCAGGAGCTCATTGATTCAGGCTGCCTGCCTGCCTGCCTTATGAGGTCCAGGGATGGACCTGTCTCTGTCCCCTAACTCCCCCACCAGCCACATTGTTACAGGCACATGCCGCCATGCCTGGCTTTTACACAGGGCTAGGAAAGCAGCTCTTTATGCTTGCCCAGCAGATACTTTACACACCAGGCCAAAACAACAACAACAACAACAAAAAAAAAAAAACCCTCTCGTGTACACAGAGGCCACAAAAGGATAGATGACCAGCTAAAAATAATAACTGGGTCACCACTGTTTGCCAAGCACTTTTCATGAACAAGGCAAGTACTGAGGCTCAAAGAGGTTAAGAAATTTGTCCAACGTCTCAGCAAGAAGACTCTGGAACCGTGATGAACTCAGATTATACCCTCAGGGCCCTTGTGACCATCTGCTGCTGAAGAGCTGGGTCATACAGTATATGATCTATACACTATATATACCATAATATACTACACACACACACACAGTCAGATCCTTCACTTGCCCCTGGACACCGCAGTCGAGATGGGCTCTGGATTGCGTCTTGTGCCACATCCATCATTACAGAAAGCCCAAAGTTGTCTGAATTTGCTTCACTAAGGAGCGTTTTAAGGAAGTGAGCTTGGCTTTTCTTACAGTTAAGGGAAAATACTGTGGATTGGGCTCCTGATTCAGCACATGCGTGTACTTCTAGTTTTAGTACCAAAATGTTCAGTCTGAGTAGCTGGCTCAGCAAGTTTCAGAGGTGCTGATGTGCCTCACCCCCCTTCCTCTCCCCGGGGAGTAATTAACCTCCTGTGCTGGGAGGAAGTAGAGGCTTTGAAGAATGGACCATCCGGCAAGGCAAGCAAGGCAAGGCGAGGCAAGGCGAGGGCTTCCTCTAACACCTGGGGTCTAGGGTTACCTTCTTTTGCACATCTTTCCTCTTTGCTGTTGTTTTTGGTTTGTTTGATGTGTTTGCTGACATACCACTTCCATTTTTTTAATCAGTGCCTAGAGGTAGGTTCTTATCACCCAATGCAGGAGGAAAATTCCTAAAGCAAGCCAGCCAGCCAAGCCCTCCATCTCCCTGGCCTCCAGGACAATGGTTGATACACAGGTAACAGTTGCATCAGCTTCCTGTATCCCACCCCCACCCCCATGGAAAACACATTTTCCCAGATGTTGAGTGTTTGGTTATATGATCATGGAGACACTATTGCTGCTGAAGTAGGAGCTAGAAAAAGGACTCTTCCGTGTCCCTAGTGTTAGTTATTTAGCTGCGTTGTGTTCTTACCCTGCAAGGAAGTGTCACGAAACACGACAGAATCTGCTTATAAGAGTTTATTAGAGTTAAAGGGACAGAGTGCGCAGGCCTGTGGGAGAGACACGTGTGTGGAGAAGAGGAGAGAGAAGAAGAGAGAGAGATAGAGAGAACCGGGAATATGGCGCTCCGCTTTAAAAACCGGCTGGGGGCGTGGCCAGGTCACGTCACTACTCCACGCGCGTGCGTAGATCACATGGTCACGTTGCGCGCTTACGTCACGGATCCTGGTCACGCGAGACACCTTGACCCGGAAATGGCTATCTTGACTTGGAATTGGCTAGGCGGAAGTGTCGGCCTGGTATATGCAACTGTGGGGGCGTGTTGTGAACCCTTCACCTAGTCCCTAGAATCCTTCCCTCCAGGAAAGGCTAGTGTTTGACTTTCACCTGTTACACGCCAATGAACTGTTTCCACAGCTGTTGAGGCCGGGGGTGGAGGGGGGGCATACAAGGCTGAGAACTTCCCATCTAATGACTTCACAGCAAGCAAATTTGCATTGTAAGCCCTGAAAGTTCAATTTTTTTGTGTGTGTCAAAGGCTGAGCCTCTCCCCAGCTCAAGATCTGGGACCCAGGAACCTCTAGCAGACCAAGAGTCAAGCCTTCCAAGTTCCACAGTGTCCTGAAATGGTTATCAGATCCTCAAAGAGCCCTGTGACCCAGGGGCTGAGTCTGTAGGTCAGGGGCAGAGCACTTGCCTTGCATGCATGAAGTCTTAGGTTCAGTCACCACCACAGCCCCTTCTCCAACCCTGAAAGGAGGCACATGACCAAGGCTTACTTTTTAAAGTCCACACTATTAGCCTGTGGAGAGGAGCTGTTATTGCTTCGTTACCTCCTCTGCATTTTGTGCTGGAACTTGCTTTTACATAGAATACTTCCGGGTCTGAGAACGCCCTGGTTAGTGCAGCTCAAACCTCTGCTAATTTCCTAAGTGCATGCTGTCAGTCACCCTGACCACGGACACAGCCATTTGTAGTCTTCCTAGAAGAGGGAGCGGATCCTTAGACAGTTTCACACAGCAGCTCCAGACAGATGGCATCCCGACTTTTAAAGATCCTATGTACCTTCTGGTCCTGACCCACTTCAAACCTTCCTACGTCAAAGGCTTTCACCTGGAAGGAACTCTTAAACACACATCCTCGAAGCTTTCTTAAATTAGGCTCTTCCTTGCCCAAAGTACCTCAAGAGCCACTTCAGATGTGAGAAAGGTCGGAGGGGGCTGTGGGGGTGCTGCTGTCTACTGCTGTCTGCTCCCATCTGACTTCTACATGGGCAGGGATGTAAGATCTCATTTTTACGGATTCCATCAGAAAACTATACAGATAACTGGAAGCCACTGATCGAAGACAATGTTTGTGCTTTATAAATTAAAACAAAGCCCCCAAACACCCATACAAACCACCACCAACAACAACAACAAAACTCAACCCCAAGAAGCAGAATGACTTGCCTCTGGTTTACAGTCAGGGTGTAGTCATGCTTCCCTCCCCAGCATCGATGGCACAGAACATTCCTTCAAGGACCTGCTGGGGGTGCCTACTTCAGCAACAAGACTGCCTGTCCCGCAGACCGTCTGAGGTGCCACTACCTCCCCCAGAAAGCACACCTGGTCTCACCTTATCAACATAGTTGGCGATCTCCATGAGCTTGTGTTTGGTGGCATCCTGGTCATGCCGATTCTTCTGAAACTAGATGGGACAAACAGAACCAGGTGAGACCTTCCCACAGCTCTCATCCGAGGGCCTTTCTGGGGCCCGGTTTCTTGTCACTGAATGTGCTCTTACTCTCCTGTCTTGGATACGCAGTCATTTTTAGCAGTGGTCCTTCCCACAGCTCACGGAGGGTAGGACCTGATGGAGATCCCGCTTGGCATCTCCATCTCCCAGCTCAAGGCAGCACATGGAGCAGCCAATTTCTTCTTCTAGCCCTTCAAGTAAGTTTTATTTCCCATGCTTTAAATTATAATGCCTTTGGCTAACTCATTGGCTAGTCAGAAGAGGGACTGGTCTCTTTGCTCTGTTTATCACCCCAATAGGAAGCCACTGTCACACATCTTACAGGGCTTTCCTAGATGTGGCCAGTTAATCCTGGTCTGATGGTCGCCGAATTACTCTATAGACAAGCTAAGCACAAAAGGGGGATATGAATGTGACATGCTGACCCCAGACTACAGGAGCTTCAACTACAAAGGCGAGAAAGCCAGAAATAACTACAACGATAGACCCTCTACTAATGAGGTACACGATTTAAAAGAGCTAGGAAACCCCCTGAGAACTTGAACAGAATAACTGCGGAGGAGAGCCATGCAAATGTCCCCTAGAGGTGACAGGACCATGTGTCATCAGCAAACAGGTTTTGCCTTGCACTCCATTTCAATTGAAAAATATTCTGAAACTTCTATAGTGAAAAAGATTCTGAAACTTCATCATTGTGAAGCCAGACATTGCTAATCAAGCATAGGAGAGAAGATTGTGCTGTACTCAATTAGAATGTCTGCCCAGAGTTCCAAGAGAAAGCCTCATATTTGTCACTTCTGTCTGAAAAGGACAGACCTCTTTCTTTTACCTTCAATAATGAAGTAAGGAAATCGTCAGGATGTAAAGATAAAAAATTTAGAATTGTAACCTCCCCCGCATCCCCAAATGACAGACATGCCCTGTCTGCTGCCATTTTTACACCGACTTTGAATACTAGTGAATTTACTGTTATAACTGTAGGTACTATGTCCACTCAATTTCAAGCTATCACATGTTTCCTTCCAACCCCTCCACCAGAATACCCAAAGAAAAAGAATAAACAGCCAAATAAAATACCCCAAAATACTTGATTGGCAAGAGCTGTGTCCCAGCTCTGGTACAGAGAAGTGCACCATTTTCCTTTCTCTTGTTGATTCTAGAACATTCCTTGACTTCCTTGGGACTGTCACTCACCAGAAGAGAACCCCATTGCTATCCTTACCTCATACAGAGTACAATTCTAGGACCTTGGTGCATAGACCTTTGCAGAGTGTTTAATCTAGAAGTTTCCATTAGGAAGGCTTCCCGGCTTCTAAACTAGCCCTGTGGCAGATTATTTCCATTCATTTAGTAAATATTTATTAGAGCATCAGCATGAGATTTCAGGCGTCCAAATATATTAATCCTACCCTCAAACAGTAAGGCCCAATAAGGCCACCATAGTTGAAGCAGTGTATCATGTTTTCCAGAAGATTCTGGAGCAGCGGTTGGCAAGCTTACTCTACAAAGCACCACAGAGTAAACATTTTTAGGCTTGGTGGACCACATGGTTGTGAACCGCAACTACTCAGTTCTGCTTGGTGGACCACAGCTACCCAGTTCTGCCTTGGTGGCTGAGAAGCTTCCAGGAGGCCATAAACCAAAAGGTGTGGCTCTGCTCCAGTACACTATTCATAGAAATATGTGCTGGGTTCACATGGCCATGGGCTGTAAGCTTACAACTCCTGGTCATAAGAAAAATGTGTCTCAAAGTTCTACTTTCTAGGGCGACCCTGGAAGCAAAACACAGTGTGCCAGCCTTTCCCGATACCTCGCATCCTCCTGGTGCCATCAAAGTCCTTCACAGGCCTCCATCTATAGCCACTCTTCCCCTTCTCCGACATGAATCTTACTCTTCGCTCTCTTACATTCTATGTCACTTAATGAATGAATAAGTATGCCCAGAACCGCCCAAAAAGCTCTCTTATACTCCACATCACCGATGGAATGGACATGCTCAGAAGTTCCCACCTAGAACGAGGCAGAGAGACACTGCTTGCTCACTTTTACTGCAGACAGCTCTCTAGACAGCAAGATCACAGCCTCGCTTCCCAGCACCTACTTTTCCACCATCCCTGAACCCCACCCCCCACCCCACCCCCCAACTGCTCTGAGTTCAGAGCCCAGAGGAGAAGGCTGCTGCGTCTAAATCACAGATCCCGCATCCTTCCCTTCCCATAGTCTCAGATTAACTTCCAGTGATCCATTTCTGCCTGTAGACTCTGGGGCTTACAAATCTTGCCCGGCCTATTCCACGCCACCATGAATCATTCAAAGCCTATAGCTGAGGGATGTTCAGGACCCTGAGAACCGAGAGATCCCTTCACCTACCAGGAAGCAAGAGTCACAGCACTGTAGCAAAGGGGGTGCAGATGCCTATGCCACTGGTGCTTAAGGGGCACCCCTCTGCAACAGTGAGATTCTCTGGATGGCCCCACAGTCGTGAAGGTGCCTTCAGCCGATACTTTTCCTCCCTGGTTTGCTGTGAGTCTAGATGGAAGGAGACTAAGAAGGCTCTCCATCTTCACCTACCTCCTCTTCTGTGCCTGCCGGAGACTCACACACAGTGGCTTTTAAAACCCTGCACCGAGGACCCACTGGGCACAAGGAGGAATCCTCCTCCTTTTAACTAGAGCAGTGGGGGTTCTAGATGCCTGACTATTGGGGGTCACAGGACCTTGTATCTGGTCAAAGGATCTTGTGGCTTAGGAAAAGTGGTCAAAGACCTTTGTATCAGGTGCCGCTAGATGCCAGGCTTACATGGAGGACTATTCTGGAGGAAGGGGCTTCACTTTCTCCCAGCAACCTTCACAGTACAGGGTGGTAAAGGTGACGCTGTGGGACAGGGCTGAGTGGGCAGCCTGGATGGCTTTAAAACCAACCTCTGTTACTGCCCCCCCCATCTGTACAGCAGTCTATAGAGAGAAAATAAAAACCCTAGAACCCACCCACCCCCAGCTGCTGAGAAAAAAAAAAAAAACAATGCCAACATCAGTTAAAAACCTAAACTTGCCAGGCAGTGATGGCACACGCCTTTAACCCCAGCACTTGGGAGGCAGAGCCAGGTGGATCTCTGTGAGTTCGAGGCCAGCCTAGGCTACAAAGTGAGTTCCAGGAAAGGCGCAAAGCTGCACAGAGAAACCCTGTGTCAAAAAACCAAAAAAAAAAAAAAAAAAAAAAAAAAAAAACCACCAAAAACCAAAAAACCCTAAACTCTTCTGAAATGAACACAATGTTCCCTCCCTAGAAAGCCTTCACCCACTCTTCTGCCCAGTGAGCACCCACCCTCCCCCGTTTCTTTAAGGAGCTCAAGGGCCATCTCTTCCTGCCTCCAGCACTCTAAGGCAGCTTTCAGACCTGGGCTTGAACACTCCTACTCCCTGGCACTCCCCCTGATCCCCACTGTGGGACTCTGGGAAAGGAAACTCTACCAAGAATGAGGCCTTTGGGGAAGCTG
This sequence comes from Peromyscus leucopus, assembly GCF_004664715.2. Taxonomy (NCBI): domain Eukaryota; kingdom Metazoa; phylum Chordata; class Mammalia; order Rodentia; family Cricetidae; genus Peromyscus; species Peromyscus leucopus. Next base: position 20,704,751 of record NC_051086.1, read on the forward strand.
TAGCCCCAAGTGGAGGGAGGGGTCTGTGAGACAGAGTGATGAGCTCCGCCTTGACGGAGGACAGAAAGTTTGGGTTCAGTGTTCAGCCAGGGCACAGAAGCGGGCTTGGCTGAGACTGTGTCGCTGCTCGATGTGGGACTTGAAGGAAACACCTGGTTAATGGAAC
>NC_051086.1:20705416-20730416 GCF_004664715.2 Peromyscus leucopus
CTAGTGGCTGGATCTGTTCTCCGATCTTCAGATAAATTTTATTTGTTAGAGTACAAACAAAATATCACCACATTTCTGCCTTTATGTCTAAATTAATAAAAGGTTATAACTAATATAAGGAAAATTATATACAATTAGTACAATAACTATATATAATTTATACAGTCAAGAATTACATTAGCAATGTCCAGTCCATTAACATTTGACAGATTCAGAGAAAACACTCCATTATTTATCCTATGTTTGGTGAGTCCCAAGTGTTATACCTAATTCACTTTCTATCCTAACTTGTATTACCAACTGAAAACTATCTTTTGATGTCTTTCAAACTTATACATTTTACACCTCTTTAGTGAGTTTCTTTTCTGAATTTGATAACAAGGAAAACTATAACTATCTACAACACCAACAGAGACCCAAGATGGAAATAATATTAACTGAGTAGGCAGTAGGTACAAATGAGCGATTTCCAAAAAATGTGAGAAATGACAGAAACAGCTGGCTGCCTGGACAGTCACCCAAGTTCCCTCTGCAATATTGGGGCATCCATATTCAGCCTACAGGCCTAGCATATCTGACAAACTTATCGGTAAAGCAGGATTTTCTGAAGGGCTGTCCTACCTTGTCTTGGAAATTTTCGGCACTCCTTTCTTTTTTGTCCTGCTTGTACAGTTTGGACAGCATACTATCAGCAGTTGAGGCAAGGGTACTTTCTTGCCAAGCGGCTTACTTTTGCCACAAAGAAAGTAAACTTCATATGGTGTTTCTTTGATGCCCATCATCTTCTCTGAAGTAGATTGGTGCTGCCAAAAGCAGATATGTCTCATTGTCTTAAGAAAATAATCTGTTATTAAAACATCTTAAATGTCATATTCTGCAGATCTCTGAAGTGTTTGAAGATGTCTATCTAAAATATATCTCTGTTTGACCTTGAAAACATAGGTAACATGACTACAATTTTGTCTGCAATAGGTGACTACTAACCTGCATTTCTTTATATCCTAATTAGTTGGTAATAATAACTTTCATGGACTAGAAATTTGCATTACATTATTAAATGAGCTATATAGGTACAATATTTTGAACAAGAGTAGAAATATGTTCCAACAAAAATAATCTAAACTTTGGACGGGTGGTGGTGGCACACGCCTTTAATCCTAGCACTAGGGAGGCAGAGGCAGGTGGACCTCTGTGAGTTCGAGGCCAGCCTGGTCTACCAAGTGAGTTCCAGGAAGGGCACAAAACTACACAGAGAAACCCTCTCTCGAAAAAAGCAAATAAACAAACAAACAAATAATAATATAAACTTTGTATCAAAATACACAATTTGTATACAATATATAAAAATCCAGTCCAATGTAAAATATTTAAATTAGTATTTGCTTTTAAAAATTAGATTCAATAATACACCTTTTTAATCTTTTTTTGTTTTTTGTTTTTTGTCTTTCAAGAAAGGGTTTCTGCCGGGCGGTGGTGGCGCACGCCTTTAATCCCAGCACTCGGGAGGCAGAGGCAGGCGGATCTCTGTGAGTTCGAGGCCAGCCTGGGCTACCAAGTGAGTCCCAGGAAAGGCGCAAAGCTACACAGAGAAACCCTGTCTCGAAAAACCAAAAAAAAAAAAAAAAAAAAAAAAAAAAAGAAAGGGTTTCTCTGTGTAGCTTTAGAGACTATCCTGAAACTTGCTCTGTAGACCAGGCTGGCCTTGAACTCACAGAGATCCATCTGCCTCTGCCATCCAAGTGCTGGGATTAAAGGCATGTGCCACCACTGCCCAGCCTACCTTTTTATCTTATCATATCCATATTCTCTTTTTTTCTTTTCAAAACAAGAACCCTGAATCTAATCTCCTTCATTTAGCTTTTTTACTGACCATTACCAATGACAACTTGTAACTAATCACCCTAAACAATGACAATTATCCATAACCCATTGAATGACCAAAACCCACCCACCCCACCACTTAGGAATGTGGGCGTTGTGTTCTTAAGTTTACTTCATGTTGTCCGGGGTCAACAACATCTTTAGGGGATCCTGAGAAGAAAAATCTTGGGTTAAATGTCAAGTCCTGGGAGAGGTAGCTGTATCACTTGTTGTCCAGTCTCTGCATAATGGGAAAGTGCAGGGCTTGTCTCAAGTCCTGGGCTAGAGTAGTCTGTGAGGCTGGATCACCTCAAGCTAGCCACCTCTAAATTGTCCTGTGCAGTTTGTAATCCAAAGCCAATCTTTGGGTGGTGTTTGTAAAAGCTTGGTGGCATTATCATAGTTCTTGTGGTATCATCATTGTGGGACCCCATCATCCATTTGAAGACTTCAAAGGTCACTGTTAGATATGGTCATGGTTCATTGCAGAAAACTGATAGAGACTCAAACCTGAAATCATGTACAGGAAGCTAGATGAAGCCTTTTTTCTAGAATTAGTTAGTACTCCATAGGACCATTAACATCATAACAAAAAAGTTTAATATCAATATCTTACAAATATTGATATAAAATTCATACCTTAAAAAAGTTTTAAAGAGTCAAAATAAAACCAACGGATCAGGAGATTAGTAGCAATGGAATAGTCCCTTAATTTTGGTTTTTCTTCTGTTCCATATCAGGTGGCTCTTCTGACATGATATAGAGTTTTTGCATTTTCCTTTAACAAGTATGCTTGTGTTTAGAGAAAGAGTCATATTCCAACTCCAAAGCCAGCTTTAATTTTTAATTGAACTGGGACTACAAACAGACCATTTGCTTTATATGTCTGTAGAGAAAAGCAGAAACAAACATTTAGGAGGATTTATGAAATTTATCCTGTTGGAGATGTGGTCAATTTACTCTTTTTTGGGGGACATTTTTTCTGGATGATTTGTCCTTTTTGATTTTATCTCATTTGTTAGTGGTCTTCATATTCCTTAGCTGGGTGCCTTTACTTTCCTGAAAAACAGAAAGAAAACCCTGCCCCAAGCCTAACTTTGGGGAGGTTCTCTTTTGGCAGGTTATATGTGATCAAATGAGAAGCACGTGTTAGTTTTAAAGTTAATTTAAATTGAATGGTCACACTGATTGATGATCTATCACCTCTTCTAATTAAGAGGCCTCTCTTGTTCAATTCATATCTTTAGAAATTTTGATGGTATCCATAGCTTTTCTTCTGAAGAAACAAAAGTAAAACCTCTTCCCCAATTTAACACATATCCTGGTTCCCATTCTGAAGTCAACACATCTTTAAAGTATATAGGCTGATTTAATTCTGTAGTCTTTTCTATTATCCAACGTCTCTCTACAGCTGTTGTTCCTTTCTCATTAGCACTGAGAAAATTCAAAGTTAATAAAGCATTATGCAATTTATTTCTGGGGGTCTTTATTAACTTTTTCTGTTTATTTCCTATATCCTTTAGAGTTTTATTTGCTCTTTCCTATGACTGCTTGCTCTATAGGATTGTGTGATATACCTGTAATATGCTTTATATTGTAATAAGCAAAAAAACTGTTTCATTTTATCAGAGACATATGCTAGAGTATTGTTGGTCTTAATTTGTACAGGTATACCCATGATATCCATAACTTCTAGCAAATATGTGTTTACAGAATCAGCCTTTTCAGAAATCTGAACAGTTGCCCATTGAAATCCTAAATCGGTATCAATGGTGTGGTGTACATATTTTAACTTTCCAAATTCTGCAAAATGAAACACACACATCTACCAGATTTCATTTCTTCATGTATCCTTTGGGTTACTTCCTGCAGTTAGTGGAGTTTGATTGTGTAAAGAACAAGTAGGACATTTCCATATAATTTCCTTGGCTTATTGCCAAAATATGGGAAAATCCTTTTTCAGATCCTTGCTATTGACATGATGTTTTTGATGAAACTCTGAGGCCTCTAGCACATTTACTATTAATAGTTGATCAGTTTCATCATTACCTTGTGCTAGAGGGCCTGGCAGACTGGTATGGTATTGGATGTGTATTATATATTGATGATTCTTATTCCTGATTATTTCTTGTAACTGAATAAATAATGAAGTTAATTCTGACTCATCAGGAATAAATTCAGCAGTTTCAATGTGTAAAACAACTCTTTCTGCATAATGAGAGTCAGTAACTATGTTAAGAGGTTCTGTAAAATCCATCAATATCATCAGAATAGCATATAATTCTGATTTTGGACAGAATTATAAGGCCTTTGAGCCACTTTACTTAAATTTTCCGATTTGTAACCTGCCTTTCCTGATTTATGTGCATCAGTATAAAATGTAGGGGCTCCAGAAATTGGTGTCCCTCATACAATATGAGGAATAATGCAGTTAGTTCTCTTTATAAATTGAATTCTATTGCTTTTGGTATATTTGTTGTTAATCTCTCCTAAAAAATTACTGCAAGCTATTTGTCAAGATTCACTTTCTGTGCATAATTTGTCAATTTCATCATTAGTTAAAGCTACTACGATTTTTGCTGGTTCTATTCCTGCTAATTGACAAAGTATTAATTTTCCTTTTAAAATCAAATCAGAAATTTTTTCCACATATGTCTTTAATTTCTTTCTCTGTTTATTTGGTAGAGATACCCATTCCAATATAATATCTTCCCTCTGCACTGAAATTCCTGTAGGAGAATGCTTAGAGGGTAAAATAACCAGAATACAATCAAGCTTCAGATCCAAACCATCCACATGTGCATCCTTTAATTTCTTTTCCACCAAAGCCAATTCTCTCTCAGCTTCAGATGATAATTCTCTTGAATTTAAGTCATTGTTACCCTCTAAGGTTTTAAACAAATTACTCAGTTCATGATTTTTTTACTTCAAAAGTGAGCCACAGATTGGAAATGTCTCCTGGCAATCTTTGAAGGTCATTGAAAGTCCATAATCAATCTCTCCTAATTTGCACCTTTTGGGGGTCTAATTTTTTGTAGATCTCTTTTATATCCTAAATAATTAATGGAATCTTCTCTTCTATTTTTTTTGGGGGGGGAGCAATTTGTAATCCCCAATAAGCAACATTTCCTTTACTTCTTCAAACATCCTTTCTAAAGTATCTACATTTGAATCAGCTAATAAGATGTCATCCATGTAATGGTACATCATAGATTGAGGAAATTGCTTATGTATCGTTTCCAAAGGCTTTCATAAAAAATATCAGCACCGGGTAGGGCTATTTAACATTTCCTGTGTGAGAACCTTCTATTGATATCTTTTAACAGGCTGGGAATTGTTGTAGGCACCATGAAGGCAAATTTCTGTCTTTTTCTTATAAAGATATAAGAAAGAAGCAGTCTTTTGAATTGATAACGATAAGAGGCTATTCTTTATGTAACAGAGAAGGCAAAGGAATTCCAGACTGTAGAGAGCCTATTGGCTGAATCATATTGTTAACAGCTCTTAGATCTGTTACCATTTGTTAGAGTATAAATAAAATATTACCACAGTTTAGAGGGTGAGAAAAGTGAGGGAATGAATGAGAAAGTGAGTGAGCAAAGAGTGAGTGAATGATATAAAAGTATATGTGAGTGAGTGTGTGAGAAAGCTGTCTGAAAGAGCTGCTGCTACGTATAGAAACTATGCAAAAAGCTGTATGAGAGTGTGTAGGAACAGTGTAAAGTGTTATATGGTGATGCATATGAGATGCATAGCTATAACTGTGTGGAGAATTATAACTGTGTGGAGGCAAGGAAGAAGAACCTACATAAAAAAAAGAGATGTAGAAGAGTAATGTATGTAAAAGAAAGATGTGTAGACATGTGAAAATAGATGTAATTGTGTATAGAGATGTATGGCTGTATGTATGTGAAGAAAAATATGTAGTTGTATGCCACAGTGTGGCAATATGTAGTTGTGTGGAGAAAGAAAGAGTCAGAGACCATTTTTAAGATGAAGTAAAGTAGAAAGTTGCCATCAGAAAACATTATGTTTCCTTATTTTACCAGTCATACAGATAGAAACTTATTCCTATATACCCTCAGATAGAAAAATATTATTTCTTCTCCTACTTCCTCCCATTTCACTGTCCCCCTTTCACTTTCCAAGTAGTCTTTTCAATATTGAAACTTTTCCTGACCCAGTAAGAGAATAAAGAAAGAAATCAATTCAACTCATTACCAAAGCAAAAGATAGTTTCACATGAATTAAAACTTGTTCTGGGTGAAGCCTCCTTGCCAAGAGCCATGGCATAGAACAGCAGATGGCAATTAATATTCACGGTGTCAACCTACCAGAAAAATATTTCTGTGATGGGAAACCTCATTAGGCATGGCCATGGGGCTACACATTCTGGAATATGTTTGCTTCTGTCTGTAATTTTCACATGTGCTATTGCAGTTTTTCCCTAAATGGCTATGGAAAATCACCCGCTGCCTATATTGTAGTGTGTTTAGCTCATGAATATATTCCATCTACTAGGCACATTTTATCTGTGGATTGTCAGGAAGATTATCTCTCCTTAAGCTGTATAATTTTGATGAATAGAAATAATACTAGGACATGTCTCACAACTAGGTCTTTTGTTCCACAAAGACTATGAGATTCTTAGGACCTACTTTTTTTTAATCATAGCTCAGGTTGACATAGGATAATAGTTACTTTTCCCCAGATGCCAGGATAACTGTATACCATTAGCTGATTTAAAACTTCAGAGTAACTTTAGATTAGACCACATGTCTTGCTAATGGTTTTTAAGATAAACATTCCCTCTCTTAGTTCACAAGGACATACTGAGCTATCTAGCTAGGTAATAAATACAAAAAGTCCAATTACTGCTAGCTGGCAAATGATTTAGTTCTTGCACCCATAAATGAACTCAATTTGTGAAAATATATTCTGACTAGACAAAGTTACAGAAAATAACTTGACTCTGTATCCCCTAATGAGGGCTGCAGTTGTTCTTAGATAATTAGAAGTTATAAACAATCTTTACCTTTGGAATGTGACCTTTTTATGACTTTCATATTACCTGAAATAATTGGTTGGGATATATAAACTGTAAAAAGATGTGATAAAACAGAGAAACAAGAGAGAACAACATGAGTGTAACACCATTAGAGAAGCCAACATAGGGATGAGTCAACATAAGAGAATAAAGTAACCATCAGAATGCATGTGAATTCATTCACTTCTTAAAAAAGCCCTCAGATAAAAGTCCTAATTTTCGCTATGCTGTGGCTTTCCTCATTGAGCCCTGTCATTAGCCCTGGAGCCTATTTTCATGTCTTTTTTCTTTTTGTTCTTGATTTTACATGCCAGAGAAAATATACTGAGTGTCTGAGTCTGGCTTAGTTTACTTAATATTATGATATCCAGGTCCTCCATTTTGTTGCAAATGAAGTGATCTCATTTTTCTTTATGAATGAATAATACTCCATTACCATCTTTTTGTCTTTGCCATTTTGATAAGATCAATACCCTAGATCTTTTAAAAGATCAAAGAATAAACTCCAGGTTTCACTGGTTTTCTCTATTATTTTGCTGTTTTTATTTACTTCTACTGTGATTTTTTTTGTTACTTCCTCTATTTTACTTACATTGGCCCTTTTTTAGTTTCTTAAGGTAAAGGCTAATCTTCTTTCTGAATCTTTCATAAAATTTCCCCTTTGAATTGCTCTATTTATATTACATTAATTTTGATTTGATAGGTATTTTCTGATTTTCTCAATTTCTTCTGTAATCATCAGCTGTTTAGAAACTGTGTGAGACATTTATAATTTCCTTCTGTCACTCATTGATCTATAATTTTCTGAGGTCAGAGTCTATGTGACTTTGATCCTCTTAGGTGAAACATGGCTTGTATTAGGACACTGCATACAGTCCCTGGAGAACACTTCAGTTGCACTGAAAAGAATGTATGTAGACAACTGGTACTGAATACAGCATTCTTGTTGACAGCAAGTGTTGCTCAGCTGTTCTGAAATCTTTCCGATTTGCTATTCCAGCCATGTTACCAGTTAGTAAGAAAGAAATATTCAGCCAGCAAGATGATTCAGTGAGTAGGTAAAAGCATTTGCTGCCATGCCCAGCAACCTGAGTTCAATTCTAGAGACTCACACTGTGGAATGTGTATAACCTCCCCAGATACACACACATTATACCCTCTCCCCAACACACACCATAAATAAATGTAACTTTTAAAATTTTGAAGAAATTGAAGTATCCAAATATAATTCCTGAGTAGTCTTTCTCCTCTCCATTCAGTCAGTTTTTGTGTCACCTATTTTGGGGCAGTGAGGTTGTCTAGCTACTATATTGGTATGTACCATGCTCTGGTTAGTTAGTTCTTTTGTTATTATGAAATGTCCCTGTCTGTCTCTAGTGACATTTCTTATATTAAAATATGTTTTAACATAGCCTGTCCCAATCTCCTGTAATCATTGTTTGGTATGTCTTTCCCCTCTCCAATTATTTTCAGTCTACTGTATGTTAAAGTATTTCTTCATTAGACAAAATAGACTTTTAACCTTACTTCCACCACTGACTGGAGTTTTTAATTCAGTAACACTTGTCTGCCATGCTCTTTTCTTCCTTTCATTTCTTCATAATATATTTTTTTTAGTGTACCAATTAAATTCTGTTGTTTTCTTTAAGCTAAGCACTATATTTTTGAGATACTGAGGTATAGAACCTAGCAAGGTTTTTAAAATCCAGTTTTATTTTGTATAGTTTGGTCTTTTTAAGACAGAGTCTCATATTGTAGCCAGGGTTGGACTGTAAGTGACATAAAATTCAGGCTGGCCTCAGACTTGTGGCAATCAATCCTCCTGCCTCAACTTCCTAAGCACATTTTAGAGGTTCAGTTGTCTGTGTGTGATGTGTTCTTCCATGTATAGATGTATAAACTTCTGTTTAGTAATTTGAGAAAAGAGTGTTAGAATTGAATTCATCTTTGATTGTCTTAGACATAGGCTCATCCACCTCAAGATAGAGCTCTAGCATTTAGTCAAGATGTCTAGTGATGCAGTAAACGAGAATTCTCATTTACTTGGTGATATTTAATGAAAACCAAGCATAATCCTACTTAAAAGAAGAAGCACACACAGAAAAAAACTAAAATGAGCCCTTAATGTAAGTAGCATTACTATTTTATTAGGCTGTGGCAATTCTTATTCATTTCCTTTTCAATAAGAATTTATTGAACGATTACTCAACAGTTGGCACTGGGGAGTCAGTGATGAGCGAGACATAAGGAGTTCTTCCTCAAAGGAGGTAACAATCAACTGGAAGAGGCAACAGAATAATCACACAAATAAAGCACTTCAAAGGATGTGATCAGGTATGAGTGCATAAAAGAGATTCCAACGGATGCTGAGTCATTGTTTTCTCTGAAGTGCAGTTCAGCATCTGTTTGAAAAATAAGCAGGAGTTTCAGAGACATAAAAGCTTGGCATGCTGAAAACGTCCTGTAGTGAAAAAGAATGGCATGGGGCGCAATGTGGTTGAAGCGCACAAAACTCACACAGATGAATTGTTAGTAGAGCCCAAGCCACTACCAGACTTATCAGGCTCTGCCAAGAATTTCGGATTTTTATCTCATGAGCAGTGAGGGCCGCAGAAAGATTTTGGGGGGAAATAGGTTAAGATTTGAATTTTTATAACTACTGGCAGTTGGGGACTAGTGGGACAAAGATGAACAGCAAGACAATAGGAGGACTGCATCATCCATGTGGAAACAGGGAAGGATGATGGAACCTTGACCAAGGACAATGGCGGGTAGAATCTCAGAACGTGGAGGAATTTGGGTTGCATTTTGACAGTAGGGTGATTGAAAATTCAACTAGCAAAATAGTTCTGCCGAGCCAAAGACCCGTTCCAATAAGAAGGCTGAATGAGGTTGGTGATAAGTTGTAAGATGTCCCCACTATCCCTTGAGAACTGCTAGAAGACCCTACGACACTGGGGCCTAATGAAGACTCAAGGCAGGGCTCCCCCAGCCTGCAGGAAAGGCCCACACCTTCACCCTTGGAGGTCATTTGTAATGGCGTGGAACCACGGGGTTTCCTGGGCAACGCCATTGTCGCGCTCCAGGCGGGGGTGGGGTCGGGTAACCAAGGACAAGGCTGAAGAGAATCCGGAAGAGAGGGCGAGTGAAGAGGCGGGGGTGGGGGAAAATGGGAAACAGGAGCTTCGTCGGCTGGGCCATGGCGGATGATTCCAGTGTTGTCGCACAAGGCTAGAGCGGTGGGTGGGAGGAGCCGAGGAGCGGGCCTGTGATTGGCTGGCCGGGGGCCCCGGGCCGCTCACGATTGGGCGAGGCGAGCTGGAGGCCCGAGTCTGTGGAGCGCGTAGGGTTCTGGGTAGCCAAGGCCTTGGAAGCGTCTTAACCGAAAGGGGGAGGGGGAGGCCGCCAACAAACGGCTGAGCTCACAATCCCGGCCGCGACCCCAGCCGGCCGCCCCCTCCCCCATGGAGAGAGCCAGGCCGGAGCCGCCGCCGCCGATGCCGCGCCAACCGCCGCGGCCCACCCCACCGCGCCCGTTGCGCCCCGCTCCGCCCGCGCAGCCCGTCGAGGCCGCCACCTTCCGGGCCGCGGCCGCCGAGCGTCCCCAATCGCCGCCGGCCCAGGCCGCGGCCGCCATCGCCGCAGTGGCCTCATCGTGCGGGGAGGCCGCGGCAGCGGGCGCGCAGGCCGGGACGCGGCGCCTGCTGCAAGTGAAGCCGGAGCAGGTGCTGCTGCTGCCGCCGCCCGGGCCGCTGTTACCTCAAGCTCCCGACGAGGGTGCGGTCGCCGCCGCCGCCTCCTCTTCCTCCTCCGCCTCGTCCGCGCAGGCGCGTCTGCTGCAGCTGAGGCCGGAGCTGCTGCTGTTGCCGCCCCAGTCCGCGGCCGACGGAGGCCCTTGCAGGCCCGAGCTGCGCCCCATGCAGCCCCGGACGCTGCTCGTCAAGGCCGAGAAGCAGGAGCTGGGGGCGGGCTTGGACCTGTCGGTGGGATCCCGGAGGACCACCGAGGCCGGCCCCAGAGCCTCCAGGGCCGCCAAGTTGGATGGCCCCGGGAAGGCCCTCGACGGCCGCCGAGGGGATGAGAAGAAAGCCAAGCTGGAGGCCGAGGAAGCCTCGAGGGATGCGCTGAAAGGCGGGGAAGGCAGGAACCTGCTGGCCATCGGAGAAGGAGTCATTAAGACCGAGGAGCCAGACAGACTCAGGGAGGACTGCAGGCTGGGCAGCACGGAAGCCGCATCCAATGGCCTGGCCCACGGCAGCAAGGATGCTATCCTGGCCCAGCCGCCCGGTGCTTTCGGTCCGCACCAGCAAGACCTAAGGTTCCCTTTGACTCTCCACACGGTCCCTCCTGGGGCCCGTATCCAATTTCAGGGGCCTCCGCCTTCTGAGCTGATACGGTTGTCCAAGGTCCCCCTGACACCAGTGCCTATTAAAATGCAGTCCTTACTGGAGCCTTCTGTAAAAATTGAAACCAAAGATGTCCCCCTCACCGTGCTTCCCTCAGACGCAGGTATTAGAAGGCAAGGGAATCTGGCTTTCACAGTTAGGTCTGTGTTGCCCATAGCAGACATACTAGCAGTCCAGGAGCCAAAGCTCGGAAAATAGAATCATGGTACTGATTCTTAGCCTGCACAGGGATGGTTTCTGACTGATTTTTCTACATATTGGTAAAAATACACAGAAGTGTGAAGGATTTCCACAAATATTTTTTTAAAAATAAATTTTAAGATTTAGTGAACAGATTTAGGTAATAGACACAACAGAATACCTTGTTAGATAATGCAGATTTCCCCAGCTTACACATAAGTAACATTTCAAATTTCCTGATGTAGTAGCTTCATAGGTTGATGCTTATCAAGAAGTAGAACTATAAATGTTTTGGGGGGGAAATGATAATTGTTTATAGTGAGTATAGAGGTTATCTTTAAAAGTGAACAGTAACTTTTCTTGCAGAAAACATTAAATACTGCATTGTAGTATTCTAAAAGCTAAGGTTTTCTAGAAATATTAATAAAAATACCCAATAAGCTAACTTGTTTTTAAAAGAAGTGATAAATTGAAATAGCAGTGACTACAACCAAATACTACTTTCCAATGTTTTTCAAGTATATAACTAGCAAGTCCTTACGATTAGTTCCTATAGAACACAAGTCACTGAATGTCTTGATAAGTCGTAGCTTTCTTCATATTTTTATGAACTTCTATGCTTTTTGTTTTTGTTTGTTTTTTAATTTTCAGTGCTGATTCTTCCCACCCCACTCCTTTGCTTTTTACCTTTTACAATTTAAATAACTTTTTTTTTCTTTTTTGGTGTGTGCATGCACACACATGTTCCCAAGCCCTTCAATGCACATACTACTTACTACACCTGACTTATATGGCACTGGGAATTGCCATATAAATGCACATTAGGCAAGCATTCTACCAACTAAGCTACATCCCCAATCAGCATTCTTTATTCTAAATATCTTTGCACATCTAAAACAGTTTTATATATCAAGTAACCCTAAAATGAATTAATGTGAAACATTCATAGGTAGCACTTTTTCCCCCCCTTTGAGACAGGGTTTCTCTGTTTAACAGTCCTGGCTGTCCTGGAACTCACTCTATAGACCAGGTTGGCATCAGACTCAGAGATCCACCTGCCTCTGCCTTCCAAGTGCTGGGATTAAAGGCATATGACACCATCTCCTAGCCATAGATATTACTTTTACGAACTGCATAGGGATATAAATTTAGTGAACTTCCTTTATAGGAATTTTTAACTGGTACTGTGACCCTCAGGGTCACTTGTTTATTTTTCTCCCAGGACACGAGTCTAGGGGTTGTTTTTTTTTTTTTTTTTTTTTTTGGATGACACGAGTCTAGTTTTAATGATTCACTGTGGCAGGAATTTCACCTTCACAGTGAAAATTTGTGTTAGAATAAATATTGTTTGCTTTGAAGGACACAACTACTGCTCTTGGAAATGACTTCCTTTAAATACTTAAGTAACTAACATATATAGTGCTAGGTGCATAGTTATGAATGAGTCAGTTCCTGGCTCCTAATTTTAGTGGAACATAAACTAATGTAATAATGAAGCTCAAATAAATAGCCATCCATGTGTTTCTAACGTTACTGAACAGTATCTTCAACAATACTATACTCTCTAGGAGTTACTCTAAGCTACAATTTAGAATGCTGAGTTCAGGAACTATAGGGAATTTTGGAATACTGGCAGTATTTTGACTATCGTAGTGTATGTTTTCAGGTACTCAAAATGCAAATATAGATGAAGGTACACTTCAGTTTAAAATTGCATACGTGGCACATTAACTTAGTCTCTTAATTTTTGTCATGTAGGAATACCTGATACTCCCTTCAGTAAGGACAGAAATGGTCATGTGAAGCGACCCATGAATGCATTTATGGTTTGGGCAAGAATCCACCGACCAGCACTAGCCAAAGCTAACCCAGCCGCCAACAATGCAGAAATCAGTGTCCAGCTCGGGTTAGAGTGGAACAAACTCAGTGAAGAACAAAAGAAACCCTATTATGATGAAGCACAAAAGATTAAAGAGAAGCACAGAGAGGAATTTCCTGGTAATCAATGAAATGAACAAAGGCTCTTTCAATTTCTTTTAAATTTATTTAGGTAAAGATTAAGTTAGGTTGAGATTTCCTAATCTTTGTGTGAGAAAGAAAATAATGGCTAACATTATAATAATGATTTAATACTAAGCATATATTTTCTTAAGTAGAACACAGGTGTGAACTGTCTGGTCACATATTTACCAGTTAATGCAAATCAGGAGACATATGCTTTTACTGTAGTTTTGATTAAATACATATAGGTACATACAAACATACATACACAGGTGTAGCTATATAGGTAACAGTAAATCTCCATGATTCTATTTTGTAGTATACTAGAAATATCAAATAATCATGGCATCAGAAAAAAAGCATAGTTCACACTTAAAAGATAATTAAAATGCAGCAATTAATATCCTGTTCCATTTTAATGTTAAGTGGGTTATCAGAACATAGTCCGGTGTTTTGATTGATAGATTTATTCCTATTATGATACAGTTTGAAATGAGTGATTCGTCCTCAGTAAGGGCATTGAGATAAAGGTTGGGAACTATGCATTCTTTGTGGGTTATATAACCGTACATAACACAAAAAGAATTTTTTCTGAAATATAAGCAGAAATATTTTAGGAGGCAAGATTCTGAGGTATCAACTGGATGGAACCAGTGATTTGTTTATGTGATAGCACCAAACTTCTGACTTTGAAGGAAATTCGTGTTTATGGTTTTAGTAATTGTCAAGTCTCAGTCTCCGAGAGTGACTTCCCAAACCAGGCATACAAATAGTGAGTGGCTATTAGTGACTATTACATTGTAAGCTACTGACATTTGTATCTTATAGAGTGAGGAGGAGGAGGAAATAAATCATGTCTTATGGGGTATTTTTCTTTAGGAGAGGAAAGGGTTTGGGATTCAAACTCAATGACTTCAGTATAGAGTGTGCCACGAAGTCACTCTGTGACTCTGAATATGAGGCATTTTGACCTTCCTTTCTATTATGGATTACAAAATTAACAAAATCAGAAGCTATGTGGATGTTAAAATGAACAGTAGAGGATTTGTTCACAAAAATAGCATCATGGAGCTGGAAAATACGCTTTTAGACAACCCATTTTTTTTTAAACTTTAAAGTGTCCTATATTATTAATAAGAAAAAGCCAGAGTCTGTGTATTCATAATAAAAACTCTATCTTTTTCTTTAGGTTGGGTTTATCAGCCTCGTCCAGGGAAGCGAAAACGCTTCCCTCTAAGTGTTTCCAATGTATTTTCTGGTACCACACAAAATATTATCTCTACAAATCCTACAACAATTTATCCATATCGCTCACCTACCTACTCTGTGGTAATCCCCGGCCTTCAGAACACCATCACTCATCCAGTTGGTGAGTTGGTCCTGTTGTAGATTAGTTGTAAATACCTACATCATAATTTTACCTCTTAAGATGAAATTTGGTTTCTATTAAACTTAGAATTTAGAACAATAATAAAGGAATAAAATTAAGAAGAGAGAAAATGAAAACATTAAATGGGAGAAGGAGCAATAGCAGATCACTGTGGACAACTCTGATTTTTAAGTAAGTTAGGATTAGCCCCTATCTTAGTCAGATAATGAAGGAAATGGCTGATATAATTCAATAGGAAATAGGGATGTGTTTCACTTGCATAATAAATAATGCTTTGCTAATGGGCTATGAGATATTTTGTCATGAAACTTAGGAAGGATACTGATCTATTGAAGACTGTTCTCATACTGTTCCAGAAAATGGAAACTATCCATTTTCCCTAAATACTTGTTTGGTTCATGTTCCTCACAGTGTGATCTATGGAAGGTAGGAATGCTAAATTGAGACTCTCAAATCTTAACTATGTGGTACCTCAGTGGCTCGTTCCCCCAGAACTTTTGTAATTGTCTCTTAAGGAAACTGCCATCTACTCATTTTTGCTATGGCTTCAGCTGCTCTTCCCAATTTCTGCCTGTCTGGAGTCTCCTAAAAATAAAGCTGGACCTATGGGTTAGAGATGGGTAGATCTTGGAAATTAACTTATTAATATTATGCATTTTCAGTATTTTTAATTAAAGATTTTTATTTTATGTATACGAGTGTTTTCTTTGTGTGTGTGTGTGTGTGTGTGTGTGTGTGTGTGTGTGTGTGTGTGTGTGCGCTCTTGCATGGTGCTGGTGGCAATCAGAAGGTGCCAGATCCCCTGGGCCTGGAATTATACTTTGCCTTTTGGCATTGGGAATTGGTTTTAAGCTGCTGTTTGGGCACTGGAGGACTGAACCTGGGTCCTCTGCAAGAGCTGCAGGTACTCTTAACTGCTATACAGTGTCTCCAGCCCCCATTTTCAATGTCTTTTCAACTGTGTCATTTTAGCCATTGGAAGTAATAAAGCTGCATTCAAGATATCTCTGTTCAGGTGAAAGATGCAGAAAGTTGGTCTGTAGCCCCGATTTTGCGATACAGTCAACCACTCTTTGTGTTGCTTGTAATTCTGTATTTCAAACTAGGCTTCACTGTTTCTCTGTTTTGGTTTTGTACTGTTAAGTATTATTTTTTACTTTAGTACACACTGCTTCTTGTTGCCCCTGTAGGACTTTACTTGCATCTGTTTGTCCATTTTTGAATGCTCATGTTTCTCAAGAACAGATGGATCAATGTTCTTATCTGAAGCAGTTGAGCCTTTATACAGTATATTACATTTGCACCTCTGTGCAAAGATGTGGGATGGAAGAAGACTAAAGATTTTTTATGATATTGGGAGGATTAGTGCATCATGATTTTGTTATTTAAGTGTGGTAAACAGGATTATAGGAAGCAGTTTGGAAACATATACAACAGTAAACAAAAACATGATGAGTCTTTGTTAGCTACTTTAAGAAATTGTTTACAATGCCATGTATTTCTTGTGAGGGCCAGAGAGAGTAAAGATTGATTTCATGGACTTCAAATGATAAGCAAAAGCATTCTATAAAGATAATTTGAAAATTGTTTTTAGATAAGTATCATTCATAGTGAAATTTATTTGCTACCATGCTGTCCAGTTGTGCAACTTTGAAATATATTATTATATAGTATATATAATATATATTATATAGTTATTCCCATCAGCTTGGTATCATATTACCTAGAGGTAATAGTATAACTAGGAAGTTTGGAAATTTAAGACTCTAAAGCATCCATAAAATTATTAAAGTTAGTTAATAGACTATATCATAAGTCCTTTCAAGAACCAAAGTTGTTGGCTAGGCATGGTAGTGTGCAACACAAATTTCTAAATGTCTTTTAATAAAAAATCTGGAACCAGATATTGGGGTAAATGCTGAAAGATCAGAGAGACAAAGGAACAAGCTACTGCCATGTCTTACTTCTAGGACCCCTCAGCCTGAAAAGCCTTAGCCAATAGGCCTCTAGCCAAATGAACTTCCTCAGCCAAATGTCTTTAGTTCCTGTTTCTTCAGGCCTCATACACCTTTCTCCACCCAACATATCACTTCCTTTCTCAGCCTCTCTAGTGCTGGGATTAAAGGCATGTGATTCTCAAGTACTGGAATTAAATGTGTGTGCCACTACTGCCTGGCCTCTATGTTTAATCTAATGGCTTGTTCTGTTCTCTGATCTTCAGGCAGATTTAATTAGGGTACACAATATATCACCACATTTCCCCCTTTTGTCCAAAATAATAAAAGGTTATAACTAATAGAAGAAAAACTATATACAATAAGTACAATAAGTATATACAATGTATATAGTCAAAAATTACATTAACAATGTCTAGTCCATTAACATTTGACAGATTCAGAGAAAATACTCCATTATTTATTCTATGTTGGTGAATCCAAAGTTCTGTACCTCATTCACTTTTTATTCTAACTTGTATTACCAACTGAAAACTACCTTTTGATGTCTTTCAAACTTACACATTTTACACCTCTTTAGTGAGTTTCTTTTCTGAATTTGATAACAAGGAAAACTATAACTATGACTAATCTTCACCTCCTTCAGAGATCCAAGAAGGAAATAATATTACCTAAATAAGCAGAAGTGCAGACAAGCAACTTCCAAAAAATGTGAGAAATGACAGAAACAGCTGGCTTCCTGGAGAGTTACCCAAGGTTCCTCCAAAATGTTGGGGCATCCATCTTTGGCCTATAGGCCTAGCATATCTGACAGACTTATCTGTAAAGCAGGATTTTCTGAAAGGCTGTCCTACCTTGTCTTGGAAAGGTTCTACAGTCGTTTATTTTGTGTCCTGCTTGTCCATTTGGACAGCATACTGTTATCAGTCAAGGCAAGGGTACTTTCTTGCCAAGTGGCTTACTTTTGCCACAAAGAAATTAAACTTCATATGGAGTCTCTTCAATGTCCATCATCTTCTCTGAAGTAGATTGATGCTGCCAGGAGAAGACATGTCTCATAGTCATAAAAGAATCTATGTTATTAAAACATCTTAAATGTCATATTCTGAGGATCTCTGAAGTGTTTGAAGATCCTCTAAAATATATCTGTTTGACCTTGAAAACATACCTAACATTACTACGAGTTTGATTTTAATGACTAACTACTAACTTTCATTTCTTTATATCCTAATTAGTTGATAATAATAACTTTCAAGGACTAGCAATTTGCATTACATTGTTAAATGAGCTGTATAGATACAACATCTTGATCAAGAATAGAAATATATGTGCAGTATAATCTAACAAAATGAATCTCAACTTTATTAATCCCAATATACACAATTTGTATGCAATATATAAATATCCAATCCAGTGTAAAATATTTAAAACTAGTAGCTGCTTTGTAAAAGTAGATTCAATAATCTACCTTTTATCTTATCATTTCTTTATAATACAGTTTTATTTCATATCCCCCTTTCTTCTTTTAGAAAGAGATTGACTATGACCAATAACAATTTTTAACCAACCTCTAAACAAAGACAAACATCCATAATCCATTTTTTGGGAATGTGGATGTTGTTTTCTAGACTACTTCCTGCTGACTGGGGGCACTGGTAGTCTTTTGGGGACACAAAGAGAATTTAATTTAGGATTATGGTCAAGTCCTGATTGGTGTAGTCTGTGAGGCTATATCATCTTAGCTAGCCATTTCAATATTGTCCTGAGCAGTTCATAATCCAAAGCCGATCTTTGGGTGGTGTTTGTCAGCTTAATGGCATTATCATTGTCCATGTGGAATTGTCATTGTGGGGTCCTGTCATATTTTTGAAGACTCCAAAATCACTGTTAGGAGTGGTCATGGTTCACTGCAGAAAATCTTTATTGTGGGACAGTCTTTATGGATGATTTATCCTTTTTCTTCAGATCTCTCATTTGTCCAGTGTTCTTCAGATTCTTTAGTCTTCATTCTCCTGAAAGACAAAAACAAAACCCTTCCCCAACCTTAACTTTAGGGAGTTTTCAAATCTAATCTTTATCAATTTTGATTTATGGTTTCTCCTGAATTTTTTGTTTTCTCTTCTGTAGCTATTCTATCACCCCAAGCAGTATGGTTTTTTTGTTTGTTTGTTTGATTGTTTGTTTGTTTTTTAACAATAGGCATTAGTTCTTTAATTGCTCTAGGAAGGAGTTTCTTCCATGGTGACAGGAAAAGACTGAACAGAATTTGACATGGGGGCCTTTGAGAGGCCCCTCAGGGAGTCTCCTGATGGCAAAGGTAAGGGATTACCTTGTCTGTCCCTTGTTGATCTACTTTGTTAGTCCAATGTCTGCCTTTGCCACACCTTCTGCATAATCCAGAAGGGAGAGGTGTTATGTTGGGATTATTCCTTGAAAAAATATTGTTCCTAGGCATGCCCTGTTTACAGTCCCTTTTTAGGTGACCTTGTTTCCCATGATTGAAACACTTGACATTACTATTTTTCTTCAAACCTCTGGAAATCACCTCTCTTCTCCAAGAATAATCATGTTTGTGAGATTCAATATGTATTGTATATCGGATCCATTCCTCTAAGGGTGCTGATCTTGACTTTAAGGGCCTACTTATCCTGTTGTGTTGTGCATTAGCATTTTCAAAAGCCAGCGATTTAGTTATTATTATCTGTCTAGCTTCTGAATTTGGTATCATTCTTGTGGTTTATATATTGTACACTCGAATAAACTTATCTGGGGATCAGAAATAGAACAGCCACTTTATTAAACATAGAGGTTAGGCATTGGTAGCACACACCTTTAATCCTAGCATTCGGGAGGCAGAGATCCATCGGATATCTGTGAGTTCAAGGCCACCCTGGAAACAGTCGGGCATAGTGACACACACCTTTAATCCAGCACTTGAGATCTCATGTCTTGCTTAAGAAAGACACATGCCTTTAATCCCAGGAAGTGATGGCAAGAAGCAGAAAGGTATATAAGGCATGAGGACCAGGAACTAGAGGCTTTTAAGCTTTTAGTATTTTAGCAGCAGTTCAGCTGAGATCCATTCAGGTGAGGACTCAGAGGCTTCCAGTTTGAGGAAACAGGATTGGCTGAGAAGTTGGCAAGGTGAGGTTTGCTGTGGCTTATTCTGTCTCTCTGACCTTTCAGAATTTACCCCAATACCTGGCTCCCAAGTTTTTTTTTTTTTTATTAATAAGACTTTTTAAGATTCATGTTACACATTCTATTTACTGCTCAAGTCAATCTTTGTAAGAAATGAGTGAAGGTTTCTTTTGGACCCTGTATAACTCTTGCAAATGACTCAATTTCCTTTCCTACTTCTTCAGTTCTGTCTCAAGCATTCAAGGCTGCCATGGGGCATAAAGCCAGGGTGTTGTCATCATATAAAGATTGTCTTTGTTTATCAGCATAATTGCCTTCTCCAAGAAGTTGATCTTGGGATGTTTCAAGACCTCTAGCTCTACTTAGTTGTTCAATAGTCTTAGCCTCATCTTTCCACCAGGTCCTCAATTGTAATTGGGGACCAGCCTCTAAGACTGATGTAACCAAACCTCTCCAGTCTTGAGGGATAATTCAATTACAACTTAACCGCAAGTTTAACATCTGTTTAATGAAAGATGAGTCGATGTTGTATGAGACTATTGATTCTTTGAATCTCCTTAAATCTAAAATTTGCACAGGAGTCCAATCAGCTCTTACATAGCCTTGAGGATATCTATCAGTTGGAAGTTCCTGTAAGGTTACTGGATAAATTAAGGTTGGCTGTTTGAAAGCCGTAGGCTGTTTCTCTGTAACCTTTTAATGCAATGTTGAGATTGGTTCTCCTTTAAATTTTTCTGTCTGTGTCTGAATATCTCTATGATCTGTTTTAACAGGTTTTTCTAAAACTTTTATCTTGGCACTCATATTTACCAAGTTTTTTGATGATAAAACAAATTATCAAATAAATAATATTTATAATTGACATTGCATCTATCACATCAACATTAATTATCCTCTCAAATTATTGAAAATTGAAAATTATCCATTTTCAAACCATTTAATGTACAGTCAAACAGAGACCAAATGCCTTCCATTGTAAAAATGTTTCCCATTTTTTTAATGTGGGAAAAAATTTTCTTTTAATTAATTCCTCCCTTTAAGAAATCCCAATTGACTCACCAAATCTGCTGATAGTAACAATTCAGATGACAGTGTGGCAGCAGCCTGAGGAGGGGACTCAAGGAAAGAAGTGAAAGATCTAGCCATCTCACAGGGAAGATGTGCAAAAAGTGGCTAATTCCTACAGTTTTGGGGGCCCAAAAGCCTATGGAGTTTGCTGCAGAGAGGCTGCAACAAAACCTTAGCCAGTGGGTTAGGGAGTCTGGCCTAGCCGGGTGTAGCTCCAGCCTGAGCCTGTGGCTTTTTCATGAATTCGTGCCTCACAAGTTGGATGCCAGATGTAATACAGATTTCAAATGGTCTTTTAATAAAAAAAAAAACATCCCAGTGCCAGATATTGGGGTAAATGATGAAAGATCAGAGAGACAAAGGAATAAGGCACATCTTACCTCTAGGCCTCCTCAGCCTGAAAAAGCCTCAGTTCTTGTCTCCTCATGCTTTTTATACTTTTCTCCTTCCAACCATCACTTCCTTCCTAGTGTTGGGATTAATGGCATGTGTGCTTCCCAAATACTGGGATTAAATATATGTGCCACCACTGCCTGGCTCTGTTTCTCTCCTAGACTGAGTCAATCTCATGTAGTCCAGGTGGCTTTGAACTCACAGAGATTCAGATGGATCTCTGCCTTCCAAATGCTAGGATTAAAGGTGTGTGCCACCACTGCCTGGCCCTATGTTTAATCTAGTGCTTGTTCTATTTTCTGATCTTCAGGCAAATTTTATTAAAGTACACAATATATCACCACAGTAGTGCATGCCTTTAGTCCCAACACTTGGGAGGCAGTGACAGGTAGATTCCTGTTATTTTGAAGCCAGCCTGATCTACAAAGCAGTTTTAAGACAGCCAGGGCTACACAGAGAAGCCTGTCTTGAAAAACGAAACAAAAAGGCTGTAGTTTTAATCTTTGCAGGCACTGATTTTAATACCTTGCTGCGTTGTTTCTTTCAACTAGTTTTATGCTCTTTAAAGTCATGGTAATTTTTTTGTTTTTGTTTTTGATTTTTTGTTTTTGTTTTTGTTTTGGATTTTTGAGACAGGATTTCTCTGTGTAGTTTTGTTGCCTGTCCTGGATCTCGCTCTGTAGACCAGGCTGGCTTCGAACTCACTGAGATCCCCCTGGCTCTGCCTCCCAAGTGATGGGATTAAAGGCATGCGCCACCACTGCTCGGTAATTTTGTTTTTTAAACATGTATTCTTATGAAGGAAAGATATGAAGATAGTGAGGCATGATTTTTCTTTTACAGAAATAATTCTTTTTTTAGTAATTTTGGTGCATTTATGATACTGTATAGGTGACCAACTTTTTAGGTACAGTAAGTAGACTCACTAAGGTAGTTTGCTTGAAATCACCATTTGAATAACTAGAAGTTGTTATTCAACTCTACTCTTTACAGGACCTTTTGCCTAGGGAGGTACTAGCTTACCCATAGTAAGCTGTATCTTCCCATATCAATTAATACAATCTCCTAAAGACACACCCACAGACCAATTCAACATATACAATCAATCTGTCATTGGGACTCTTCCCAAGTGATCCTAAGCTATATGAAATTGACATTTAAAGCTAACCATCACAAAAGTGATGTACATTTAACAAAATTGTTCTGGCAGAAACTATTTCTATCTACATTATCCAATACATTATGCTTTACCTTTGAGTTTCACTACAATAATTATGCTATTGGTACCTGAGATCTTTTTTTATTTGTCAGTTTGTAAACTTACTATTGTACTGTATTGATATAGATTTCTCAAACTTCCTTCTGTGAAAATTAGGGTTCAAGAATCATAAGATCTTTAGTAGGAAGGATTGTGTTGTCTCCACTTCAGTTGCCTCTTGAAACTGTCATTGTCTAAGCCAGCAGTTCTCAGTCTGTGGGTTGTGACTCTTTGGGAGTCAAACAGCAATTTCACAGGGGTTGCATATCAGATATCCTGTATATCAGATATTTACATTATGATTTATAAGAGTAGCAAAATTGCAGTTATGAAGTAGCAACAAAATAGTTTTATGGTTGAGGATCACCACAACATGAGGAAATCTATCAAAGGATCCAAGCATTAGGAAGGTTGAGAACCACTGGTCTAAGCACTTTCAATGATTTTGTTCTTTCAGGTGAAGAATTTATCAAGTCAGGTAGTATTGCATTACAGTCATTTGGTTTTTGTTAATTCAGTTTCCTTCTAAATGCCTGATTTTAAAAAAGGTGTGTGTGTGTGTGTGTGTGTGTGTGTGTGTGTGTGTGTGTGTATGCATGTGTGCACAAAGCTGCTGGTGCCTTAGTAGGCCAGAGGGGTCAGATACTCCTGGTTCTGATTCTTAAGTTATGGTTGTGAGGCCCTTGATATGAGTGCTGGGAGTCACACTTGGGTCCTCTACAAGAGTAGTTAAGTGTTTAATTGCTGAGCCATCTCTCCATCCTCCAACTGCCTCATTTTACTGACTTAAAACATGTAGAGTAATTTTTTTCACACAAGATTTTAATAGGTTTCTCTTAATTTGGCCAATTAGCTTAACAGCTTTGTGATTTAGAAGTATGTTTTTTCTTCTTCTTTGCTTTTAGCATTATTGCGTAAACAACCACTTTTATATGAATGCTTTGCTTTAGTTATCCTTTTCGGTCTTCTTCCCTAAGCCAACATTTGTGATGCCAAAAAGAAAAATAAAACCTCATTATTCAATTAGTGATTTAGAAATGAATTATTAAATACTTCATACCAAATTCATGGATTTTCTAGTAATCTTTCCTTTTATTTGATGCTCAGTCAAGCTTGCTTCATGTTCCTGTGTAGTCTACCAAGCCCACTTGTTCTAACTGGCAAGCATTTGCACTGCACCACACACCACATACAGTATTTTCAGAATATCTCATAAAGATATTAAATATACGTGAAAACTAAAAGTGTACTCAGGGCTTTATTACCATGAAATCTTCCTATCTCCACTATCTTCTTAGTGAATTAAATGCCATAGTTGCAGACCTGCCTCTCTGACCCTTCTACTGCTTAATACTTATCAGGCACCTGCTATGGGCCAGGTTGTGTTAGGGACAAATGTGAATGTTTCCATAGACCCTCTTGTCAAAGATTTCATATTGTAGTTGTAGAAAAGATAGCTACAGACAAAACTAAGCTTTCTGTTCCCTTGATCAGACTATAGCAGCTTCTTGTCTGTTTTTTTTTTCTTATATACACTGCATTTCTTGCTCTGTCTCGTGTTCAACATCACACTCTAAGCTCTTCTCCTTCTAGTCTTGAAAACATATATGGCATGATTGTCTAGAATCTTCTTCAGGTATATTATCAAATGTCTTAGGTGCCACTTATGCCAGTATCCTCATTTTATATCAGCATTCACATTTATATACAGGTTTTGAAACTTTTGTGGAAAATACATTTGTTTTACCTACTGCTAAATGTCTACTTGACACATAGATGCATTTTTCATTATTGAGTTCTCTATATTTTATTTGTCCAGCCTAAGATCGGTTTTGTTGATTATGTCATCACTTAGTTGACAGTCTTTTACTCTCCAGAATTCATACATTTTTTTCTAAATATTTTAGGTATATTTGTGACAAATTTTTGCATCTGTGTGCCATTTGTGTTTATATACTTCTTATTTATGTTTGTTTGTTTTTTGTTTTGTTTTGGTTCACAGGGTTTCTCTGTGTATCCCCGGCTGCCCTAGAACTTGCTTTGTAGCTCAGACTGGCCTCAAACTCATAGAGATCTGCCTGCCTCTGCTGGGATTAAAGGCATGCACCACCATACCCAACTTATACTTCTTATTTAAATAAAACTGGAAGAAAAAAATGTTCATGACTCTAGTACTGTTCTAATCCAAAAGACAGCAGATCTATCTGTCTTGGCCTTAAGATCCATTCATAGAAGATGTTATGTCCATTAGAAACTCAGATCTAGCCAAAAATCCCCTTTAAATGTTGTATAGTTTGATGC
>NC_051086.1:20730916-20752129 GCF_004664715.2 Peromyscus leucopus
TCGTTTCCAAATCCAGCAGTATCGATACCCAAGGGTATGTGAAATACTAGGGGTGGCTAAGTCAGGCGTTGGGCAGAAGGATGTTGGCTCAGCCTCATTCCTACTGTGTATCGGAGGCAGCTTAAGAGGGTGTAGAAAGCCTGCGTTCCTCATGTCCTGATTTCATCACACACTTTTAAGTGCTTGGCTGTACTCCAGGACCTCTTCCGAGTCCCGGATCCTATAACCGCAACCCCACTCACCCCACAAATATTGACCAAGGCCAGTCACGTGCCAGGCACTGTGCTAGAGGATTGAGAATCAGCCCTTGAAGGTAGGTAGCATTTCCTACCCTGTGGAGACCCGCCTCTCCCGGGATGGAGATCAGAGGAGGTGAGTCATGAAAGCACTAGAAAACAGTTGAGTTAGGACCCTTAGCAACTCATGAAGAGCTGCTGGGCCATGTGAAGGTGGGTCTTACCAGCAAGTCCTCAAGTCAATCTCCATTTCACAAGCCTTCCTTCCTTCTTAGAACTGGTAAGATAACCAATTTCCAGTTTCCTCTAATTGGTTGTTTACAAAATATGTGCGCATGTAGTCCCGTGTGGGAGTGTATGCGTGTGCGATCGTGTGGGAGTGTATGCCTGTGCAATCGTGTGGGAGTGTATGCCTGTGCGATCGTGTGAGTGTAAGTGTGAGTGATCGTGTGGGTGCTGAGGGTGAGGCTGGCCTAGACACCGAGAGCGTGTCCCTCGCTCCACTCTTCCCAGTCACATTTCTATACCACATACCTCAGGATCTAGTCTGACCTTTGCATTCATGTGTAAGCCCTACAATCTAGGATTTGGTTAAGTCAAGCAATAAAGAGCTTCAGAAACAGGGCCCCTGTTAGTCCTCCCGAGCATAGATCACCCTTTCCTTCATCCCTCCAAAGGAATCCTTTTTCCCAGAATTCCCTTCTCCTGAAAGAAGGTTTTGAAAAAAAAGAAACCACGCTTGATATAATGCAGCCATTATAGCCACTTGGCCCATCTGGACCTCTCTCAAGGAGGCTGATGCAAGAGAATATGAGGCCCCTGCCAGTTTTCCACAAACTCGTCCCCTGGGGGGAGGGGAGGGGATCGTGGGGGCGCATGGAAGCCATGGAAGAGACTGGAAAAGAGCCTTCCTTATGCCCTTGAGTCATAAAGACCTGAAACGACCCAGCTTGGTCAAGAAGCTGAGTGCCTATCCAAGCTCCACCCACTCAATGGTATAATTGTTTGCAACTAAAGCCAATCTGAGACCCCCAGAGAGGCCCCCAAGTGAAATCTCTACTGCTGGATGGGTAGAGGCAGAGACTGCCCTGCTCCTGAGAAATGAAGTACTTAGAATTCTAGAAGAGGAAGGGTTGAGCAGATGGCACGGTAGCCAGTGGGCTCGCTGTGCAAGCACGAGAGCCTGAGTTCAGGTCCCCAGCATTCACTGCTAGGAGACAGGGACACAGGAGGATGCCTGGGGGCTTGCTGGCCGGACAGTCTAGACCACTGGTGAGCTCCCAACTTGCTGAGACCTATCTTTAGAAGCAAGGTAGCAATGAGCAATAGAGAAGAAGAACTCTTATCTATCTCTGGCCTCTACATGTGCTGGGACACGTGGTGATGACTAGCGATCATTATCTTCATCTAATGAGAAAACCAAGATCTGAATAAGGACATGGCCTATTCAGGGTCCCACCACAAGCTAAGTTCAAATGCAGGGACGTGACACTATTGTCCTGCTCATTACTCAAGCTGAAAATCACGAGATGGTCCTTGCATCCATCCACCCTCTCTTTCAGGCCATATTCGCCCTATCTCACAATCTCTATGACTCCATCTTACAAATCTCTCAGCAACCCATCCTCCTCTCTCCATATAGGCCACCTTGTCCTCATATCTGACCTAAAACTACTTGGAGTTATCCTAACTGCCTCTTCTATCACTTCCCACTGCTCGCAAGATAAAAGCCCGCAAGGCCCTTCAGGGACTCATCCCTCTGTCTCCCCCACCCCCAGCCCTGGGTCTGTCTTCATTTCCTTCCCCCTGCTCTGTCCTAACCACAGAGAGTATCTCTGCATCTCCCACCTAGTCTTTGGGCCCTTGTTTCTCTTACAAGGACAAGCCGCACACATTTAACCATCATTGAGCAGACTATACCACACCATCCTCCTTTATTTACTGTTCCTAAAAGCCTCCAAGACCTTGATCTAGGACAGTTCTCCTAACAGCACCTTCTGCTTTTCTCCATGCTCGCAGCCCAGCTTGTTTTCCACAAGACACTAAGCCCCTCAATGGCAGGGACTACTGTTCTTGCCACTACTTATCCCAAGAACACCCAGCCACATAGTTGGCACTCATGGTATCTATTGAACAACAGGAGAGAAGGAGAGAAAAATGAAATACAGAATTCTTAATGAAGGCTGAGGAGACGGCTCTGTAGATGAAGCGCTTGCAAGGCAAGCACAAAGACCTGAGTTCAATCCCCAGAAGACACCTTTTTAAAAAAAAAAAAAAACCTGGGTGTGGCCGGGCAGTGGTGGCACACGCCTTTAATCCCAGCAGAGGCAGGCCAATCTCTGTGAGTTTGAGGCCAGCCTGGGCTACAGAGTTAGTTCCAGGACAGGCTCCAAAGCTACACATAGGCAAAGACTGGCAGATGCTTGGGGCTCACTGGCCAGATACCTGGGAAAATCCAGGACAATAAAGATGCCCTGTCTCAAAAAACAATCAAAATTGATTCACTGGAATCTTCTGGAAGGTCAGACATGGAAGGAGAAACCAGCCTTCCCTTCCCCAACCTTAACACATCACTAGTAAGCTCTCTCCAACAATGAGGCTACTTAGGGATGCTGGATTCTAAACAGATGACTAGGATTTGAGTTCTCCTTGATCGAGACCAAATATTTATATAGTATCTTCTAAGTCCGGATTCTTCTCTCATTCTCCCATTCAACCCTTCTCCCTATGTCATCCAAAGCTGTCCCTCATCCTCAAAGACTGAGCTCTAAGGACGCTCTCAGGGAAGTTTCCTAGGACCCCATCACAGACAGAGATGCTCTCTCTCCTTTTGCCTCTTCAGCACTTTATTCAACTCTGCTTTGTTATTGTCCCCTGAGAAGAGCACCTAGCACAGGACTATACACAGAGGCACTCAATCAATAGCCCCAAAATCAAGGTCATCAAAGAGCAGAAAGTTAGCTGAGGCTCAAAGGGGACATCTCAACTGGTAGCTGAATGGGTCATTATAAGGTGTTATATATGAAGGATGGAATACTGTATATATAGCAATTTAAAAAATACTAAAACATGAACCAGGTGGTGGTGGTGCACGCCTTTAATCCCAGCACTTGGGAGGCAGGATCTCTGTGAGTTCAAGGCCGGCCTGGTCTACAAAGCGAGTTTCAGGACAGCCAGAGCTACACAGAGAAACCCTGTCTCAAAAAATAAATAAATAAATAAAATACTAAAACATACTGCACCAAGTATAAACCTCAGAAACATTAACCTAAGTGAATTAGGAAAAATTAGAAAAGAGCACAGAGTCCAGATGGGATGGTACATCCTTGTTGTTCCTAGCCCTTAGGAGGGGGCTGCAAGGAGGATCCAGAGCTCATGGCTAGCCTTGGGTACATAGTGAGTCCCGCCTGGGCTGCGTGAGAAACCGTGTCAGAGAGGTGGATGGGAATAGATGGAGGGAGGAAAGGGGAAAAGACAAAAGGAAGGAGGGAGAATCGCTTCTTGGCCTTTTGGCTATGATCAAGTGTAGGAAGGAGGGAGAGCAGATGAGAGGAGAGGGGGAAGAGAGAGGAAGAGAAGGACACACTGCCTCATAGTCTTCCAGGAATCACCCAGATTAGGCAAATCTAGAAACAGCAGCTGGAGGTCTATGACTTTTAGACTGACGAGGGAGAGAAAGGGGGAAGGACAGCCTCAGCAAGGCATTACAGATGAAGTGGCTCCAAAACCAGAAGTTTATTACCATAGTCTGGTGCTAGAAGGCCCATGTTCCCACTGATGGCTGGAGGCATTATGGGAGGGGCATTCCCAGCCTGGTTCTTGCCTTATGGCATTGGAACTCAATTTTTTGCATGACATTTTCCCATGGGCATGGCTGTGTTCTAACTACCCTTTCAACAAGGAATCCGGTCACACTGCTTTAGGAGTCCACCTTATTCATCTTAACAAAATACATCTGTGACTCACCTTCCAAATAAGATTACTCTGAGTAACTGGGAACCCAGGCTCCAATGTAAGGATGTGGGCAGATAACAACTCAATTCAATCTGTGACACTGCCAATGCGTTCTTCCTGGGATGACGGAAATGTCTCCAAGGTCAGATTATGGTGGAAGCTGCCCAACTGAAAAACAGCAAACTAGTTGCTTTAAATGGGGGCATACAGTAGGTTTTATGTGAAGCTATTTGAAAAATAAAGGTAGGTGAGCCCAGGTTTCAAAACCATGGGTGGGGATGTATGAAAAAAGGATGTAATGTATAAAGAGGCCTTCTTATATACATGTGTTATTTGTAAATTCCCTTGCCTTGGTTCTTACCAGTCAGGAAAGCACCTTCCAAAGACTACAAGTACACTACCCAGCCCAGCACTGCTAATAAAACCTTAAAAAGAAAAGGCAGGTGCAACCTGAATGCCCACTGATAAGAGGAGAGGAAATTAACCCAGGCATCTTGGGTATTGTTGAATCTGGATCATGGTGATTATTCTTCATTGTCAACTTGACACGACTTGGAATCATTGAGGAGATAACCCTCGGGGCATATCTAGAAGTTTCCAGGAATGTTTAACGAAGGAAGGAAGACCAACCCATGGGCTTGGGTCCCATGCTGAATAAAAAAGAAAAAAAAAATAGGAAGAAGATGGGCTAGGATCCTAAACTGAATAAAAAGGAAAGAAGAGGAGAAGAAGGAGAAGGAGGACAAAGAGAAGGAGAGGGAGGAGGAGAAGAGAAGAAGGAGGAGGAACAGGAGCAGGAGCAGGACGAAGAGAAACAAAGCTGAGCATCAGTCAGCATTCATTTCTCTCTGCTTCCTGACTACAGACCCAAATGTGACCACCTCATGCTCATCTTATGACATCAGCGCCCTACCATGGTAAACTGTATCCCCTTAGACTGAGAGTCAAACAAACCCTTTCTCCCACAACTTGCTTCTTACCAGGTAGTTCATCATAGCTGTGAGAAAAGCAATTAAAAACAGCAAGCCTTTGAGGATTTATTGAATTATTTTTGTGAACTTGATCATTTCTCAGTTTAAGAACTGTTAAGAGTTCATTGTAAGGGGCTGGAGAGAGGGCTCAGTGGTTAATAGTACTGACTGCTTGCTCTTCCAGAGGTCCCAGATTCAATTCCCAGCACCCACACTGTAGCTTACAACCATTCATAACTCCAGTCCCAGGGAACCTAATGACTTTCTTCTGGCCTCTATGGGCACTGCATACACATGGTATACAGACATGCATTCAGGTAAACACTCATATGCATAAAATAAAAATAAATAAGTAAACTCTCAAAAACTAATATTAAAATTTAAAAGACAAGATAACTGTGATATATTTAGTCAATAAAGATACTTTAAATGGTCATAAGTACATATGAAAACATATCTATAATATATTCTCACACTCAACCATACACAAGTGAAATGGTACACTCTTTGGGCAGACACCTATGGAATGAAAAGTATGATTTATCAAAATTCTAAGAAATTTTAAACATAACCACCACATGATCTTATAATTCTGTTGACAGATATCAATCCTATGGAAACATCTACCAAGCACTTAAGACTTGCACATACCCACTGTGGCATTATTTGTAGTAACAAGAAATCAGAAATTTCATTCTTCCTTAATAGAAAACCAGTAAGTTTTGATCCACCATAACCACTATGGAATCCTATGTCTCCATTAAAAAGAATAAAACAGGGCTGGGGAGATAGCTAGTGGGTTACAGCACTAGCTATCTGCAAGCATGAGGATCTAAGTTCAAATCCCCAGCACCCATGTAAAAAGCCTGACAGAGATACGCATGCCTACAAACCCAACATTGTGGGCAGGAGACAGCAGGATCCCAAGAGCTTCCTGGCCAGCCAGCCTAGCCTGAACAGCAAGCTTCCAGTTCAGTAAGGGACCCTACAAACTGTAAGACAATAGAAGATATCACCCAACATCCTTCCAGTTCAGTAGGGGACCCTACAAACTGTAAGACAATAGAAGATATCACCCAACATCCTTCCAGTTCAGTAGGGGACCCTACAAAGTGTAAGACAATAGAAAATAATCACCCAACATCCTTCCAGTTCAGCAAGGGACCCTACAAAGTGTAAGATAATAGAAGATATCACCCAATATCCTTCCAGTTCAGTCAGCGAAAGAAAGATCCTACATTTGAAAGAAAATGGCCCCCAAAGTAGTGGCACTATTAAAAGGTATGACTTTGTTGGAGTAGGTGTGACCTTGTTGGAGGAAGTGTGTCACTATGGGGCGGGGGCAAGCTTTGAGGTCTCCTATGTTCAAGCTATGCCCAGAGTCACAGTTCACTTCCTGTTGCCTGTGGATCAAGTTATAGAACTCTCAACTCCCAAGATACAGAACTCTCAGCTCCTTCTCCAGCACCATGTCTGCCTATACACCTCCATGCCCCACCAGGATGATAACGGACTAAACCTCTAAAAATGTAAGCCAGCCCCAATTAAATGCTTTCCTTTATAAGAGTTGCCATTGCCATGGTCATGGTGTCTCTTCATAGCAATAGAAACCCTAACTAAGACATCCTATAAAGTGTAAGTAAGCTAAAAGATAGCACTCAACATCCTGCTTGGGCTTTCTCATTTGTATACATGGGTTCATGCACCCACACATTTACCTGCACATACTACACACACAACACATACCAATCATAATACACACATGCTCTTGCATACACACACACACACACACACAGGGAGAGAGAGAGAGAGAGAGAGAGAGAGAGAGAGAGAGAGAGAGAGAGAGAGAGAGACAGAGACAGAGAGAGACAGAGAGAGACAGAGAGAGACAGAGAGAGACAGAGAGAGAACACTACAAAGTGGAAAAATTTGTCCTGATGACAAATGTCTTAGTTTGATATCTATTGCTGTGATAAAGACCATAATGAAAGGCAACCTGGGGAGGAAAGGGTTTATTTCAGCTTACACTTATAGTCCACTATGAAGGGAAGTCAAGGAATGAACAGGAACCTAGACCTGTGGAGCATAGACCACAGAGGAAAGTTGCTCCCTGACTTGCTCTTCATGGCTTGCTCAGTTTGCTTTCTGATACAACCCAGGACCACCTACCAGAAGCGGCACCGCCCATGGTGGGCTGGGTCCTCTCACATCAATTATTAATCAATTAAATGCTCCACAGGCCAATCTGATGGAGGTAATTCCTCAAGTAAGGTTTCCCCCTTCCTGAGTAACTCTAGCTTTTACTAAGTTAACAAAAAACTAGCCAGCACAACAGTTAATTTAAAGTACAAAATCATATATTAAATATGACCTCATTTTTTAAAAACCCTATAACTTGAGTATTTATATAGTTTGGGCCTGAAAATAACATTAATAATGCCCATGTTGTATTTCCAAGTGAAATAAAATAGGTCATAAAATCAAGGGCCCGGTAGGACTCCATTTGGGTAAATAAACAGAGTTAAACAAATCTATGAAATACATGAAGTTCATGGTAAGTGCTCACTCCCTGGACTGTTGTTCTCTTAAGGCCGACAGCCTGGTGATAAAGGGATCCTCACAGTCTGTAACATCCCCAACTTCTTCCAAATGCCCAGTTTCCCTAACTCTGCAAGGGTCCTTGTGAGGCCACCACCAAGCAGTGGACAGCTTCCTCCCATTGATTTTTCCCTGGCTCCCAATGAAGGGCAGCCAGAAGAAATAAGCTGGAGACAAAAGACGAGGTGCACATCCTTCCTGGCTATGCAGGCAGCCCTGGCTGCAGGCCCGGGGAAGAGACAGAGCCGGAACTGGAAAGCCGATCCCAACCGCCTTATCAGGCAGGTTCAGGCCTCACCATGAGGTCCTGCCCAAACTGACTCTACAGGCCCAGAAAAAAGGTACAGTTGGGCCCACACAGGACATGGCTGTTACACACAGGACATGGCTGTTACAGTGCGTGTTTGAGATACAGTTAGGTCAAACTGGGCATGGCTGGAGAGCAGAAATGAGTTTCCTCCCTGGGGCAGTGGGTTTTAAGGTCAACTCTTCTTGTTACATTTGGGAATCAACTCTGGGGAATTCCCTCTTACATCATTCTTCACTGTTTTTCTGACCCTGCAAAATACAAACAATAGCGGCTATTTATTGCTCTCCCACAGTGCGCCAGCCACTGAAAGCTCCTTAAGGTCCATCATGTTACTGAATTCTATGCATGACCACCGCTATTAGCTCTACACTATGGATAAGGAACATGAGACTCGCAAAGGTTAGGGGACTTGGCAAGGCTTACACCGTGTTTCTCTGATAAAAAATACCCTTGGAAAAGCAACTGAAGGGAGAAAAGATTTCATTCCAGCTCACAGTGCAAGGGTACATCCATCGTGGTAGGGAAATCAAGGCATGGGGAGCTTGAGGCCACTGGTTACATCACATTCAAGAAAATAAACTGGAGACAAAAACAATAAATTGTCTCCATCACAAGAAAACCAAGAGCAATGAATGCATGTCACCACTCAGCTCTTCCTCTACTAACACAGTTCCTCAATACAATCAATATAATTCCCCATATGCTCAGAGCCCTGTCTCTTAGGTGAATCCAGACTCAGTCAAGCTGACAACACTAACCAGCACACAACTTCAGAGAATAGAAGGAGCCAGGCTCTGGTCCATGCCAGCCTGGATTACCCCCATTACATTACACCGGCATTCTAATTCTAGTCAGAGTTTGAGAAGACAGAAGGCATGGTGTTTTGAATGGGAATGCTCACCACAGGCTCATGTATTTCAATATTTGGTCTCCAGTTAGCTGAACTATTGGGGAAGAATTAGGAGGTGTTGCCTTGTGGAGGAAGTGTGTCTGCCACTGGGGTGAGCATTGAGGTTTCCAAAGCCCACACCAGGCTCTGTGTTGCTCCGGCTCACTCTTTCTGCCTGCTGTCTGGGGATCAGGTGAGAGCTCCCAGCTACTGCCCCCATGTCGTTGCCTGCCCATCTGCCTATTCAAACCCCCCCCATGGCGACGATGGACTAACCCCTCCCCCTCTGAAGCTGTAAGCAAGCTTCCAATTAAATGCCTCCTTTTGTAAGTTGCCTCAGTCATGGTGTCTCATCACAGCAGAGGAATAGTAACTAAGAAGGACAAGGGAAAGACATGGGAAAAGTGCCATGCTCATATTAACCAAGAAGAGTTCAAAGCATACCGAGGCAGGGAAGGCAAAATAATCCCTTCATTAAGAGGCTTGGATTATGGGGTGGAGGTGAGAGTGTAGTCAGTAAAGGGCTTGCTGGACAAGTGTGAAGACCTGAGTTCAGTCCCCAGAACCCATGCTTTTCACAGACACAGGGGCGGGGAGCACAAGCTTGCAATCCCTGTACAGGGGAACTGGAGACAGGTGGATCCCTGGAGCTCTCTGGCCAGCCTGGCCTACTTGGTGAGCTCTAGAACACAGGCATTGCTTCCAAAAAACAAGATGGACAGTTCCAGAAGAACACCCATGGCTGACCTGTGGCTTCTACATGCACCCCATGAATGTGCACAAACATGTTATCTTTACACACAGAGAGAATAAAAAAGAGTCAGGCAGACAGACTGACTGACTGACTGACTGACTGACTGACTGACTGACTGACTGACTGATTTAGACCAACTTGGACTTTGGCTCACATCGATCTCTTTGCCTCTCACCCCACCAAGGTGACCCTGAAAAATTATGTTTCAGGGACCCATTTTGCAAGCAGACTAATACAGGTCCCTAGATCTCATACAGTGACTCTGGCGATGACATTAACCAGTCATGTCAGGACTGCAGTGTGGGCCTGTTATGTGGGCATCTGCAACATTGTAGTGATTATCCCTAGTTATCCTCATCCCTAAGTTCTCTAGCAGAGTGACCGGCAGAGAGGTTGTCACGGAACTTAGGTAAGATTGATAAGCAACAACCGCACAGGTTTCTCAACATGTTTTCTTCCCGTCACTTTCTCGCTGGTAATGCCTTGCATCATCCAAGAGTCTCGGAAAGTCTGTTCTAGAAGTAATCGGTAGACACAGGCCTGGAAGCCCCGCTAGAGGCTGGTGTAGGAGCATCAGTCAATCAAAGACATTCTGGACAACTTAGTACCAAACCCGGTCTCAAAATAAAAAGTAAAAAAGAAGGTTGAAGGTAGAGCCTAGTGGCAGAACACTAGCCTGGCATGTGAAGCTCTAAGTTCAATTCCCAGTAACACACACACACACACACACACACACACACACACACACACACACACGACAGAGAGAGAGAGAGAGAATTTTTTTTAATTTTTTAATTAACACAGGAAACTCAAGAGATGAGACAACAGTTAAGAGCACTGGCTGCTCTTCCTGGGGAATCCATGTTCAATTCCCTGAACCCACATGGCGGGACACAGCTGTCTATAACTCCCGTTCCAGAGGATCTGATCCCCTCTTCCACCTTCCGTGTGCACCAGGTATATACACGGTACACAGACATACATGCAGGGAAAACACTCATACAACTAAAGCACAGTCACAAAATAATTTAAGAATAAAGTTAACACATACTGAAAACCTACTTGACATGTACCAGACACTGGACTAAATAGATATATTATAATATATCATCTCTAAGCCACAAGCAAACGCTGTCATGTTTGTTTCCTGGGTTTGGTGGGTTAAGACCGCAGAAGCTTGCTTTTTCAAAGCTCTAGAAGCCAAAAGATTAAAATCAGTTTTACTGTGCCAGAATCAAGGCTTCACCAGGAAAATGTACCTCTTCCAGCACAGGTGGTTGCCACTGATCCTTGGCTTACGAATACATCACTCCATGCTCTGCCTACATGGTCACATCATCATCTTTTGCCTGGGATCAAATCTCCCCCTGCCTCTTTCTTAAAGGTGGAGTCTCTGAGGTTCAACCTCCACACACCTTGTTCATTTCCATTTTGGAGGTTGCCTGACACTCCGGGTAATTGTGTAGCTGCATGTTTTCAGAAGACCACTCCTAATTATTATTAATACTTTGAGATCAACTTTGAACAAGGGACCCTGAAAAGGTACTGTTTCCAGTAACTGGAAAGGATGCTGCCTTAGTCCTCTCAGGCTGCTATAACAAAATACCACAAGCGGAGCAGCTTATAAACAACAGAAATTAATGTCTCGTGATTCTAGAATAGTTGGTTTTGGAAAAGAGCCTCTTTGCTTCCTAGGTACTCATTCTAGCTGCATCTTCATGTAGCAAGAGCATCCTGGGGACTCTTAGAAGACCACCTAACTCATGTTATAAATGTAGAGACTGCCTGACCCAATCACCTCACAAAGCCATACCTAACATATCACCTTAAGGGGCTAGGACTTCAATACATGGACGTGAAAAAGACATAAACCTCCGGTCCATGGTGACTAGACAGTCTGCTTATGCACAAGTGTGGTTGAGAATCCAACTTGCACAGACATCCTATCAGACACCCTGCTATTCCACTTGTTCTACAATGCCAGGGCTTCTGCACAACATGGGAACTGTAAAGTGAAACAAATCTGTCTGCTGGCTGCAGTGGGAAACCACATCTCAAACAGAACTTCCAGGTCATTCCAGGGCAAGGCACCTAACACAGCACTCAGAATTCATATGCACGCATGTGTTCATTCATTGCCTTTGATGGAGTAGGACTGGGTCTTTTCTTCATATTTCCCACCAAAAAAAAAAAAAAATGTCTGCAAAGATTTTCAGATACCCACAGGCAGCTCTCATCAAATTCTGTCCTCCCCACCCATCCATCCAGCTGCTTCCTTGGCACCAAGTCTCACAGGATTAACTGCAGGGAACCGGGAGCCCAGCTGCACGCAGGCTTTGCAAAAACATTTTGAATACTTGAGATCTGCCAAATACTTGGTTAAAGTATGATATCCTTTAATTTCTTGGGCCATGTGTATTTTAAGTGAAATGTAATCCATATGTCTGTGATTCATTTAAATGCAACTCGGCAAAGCACGGTCTGCTAAGGGCACTGGGACCCGGCTAAGACTTTCCCAGCATCTCTTTGACCCAGGAAACTGAATCTTGCCAACAACCAATGAAATTTCTGAGCAGAGAGGGGCAAAGGGAGGTGTCCTCTCCTCTAGGTAAGATGTTAAAGTCTGCCCCGGTGTGAGAAGGTGCTGGGATGGAGCATGGTGGCAGGAGCATTATGCTTGGTGGCTCTTGTCTGAATTAGCTGAATAATTCTACAGGAACTCCATGGAAGAAAACTGTGGGGATGGGAGGCAGTAAGTAATTCAAGTCGTCTGTTGAAGAAAGCCTCTGCTAGATGACTGGCCCACTCCTCTGTTTCTCTATCATTAAACAACCCAACTAGGGCTAAGAGGAAAGGAAGAAAATGAGAAAAGCTGGGGAGGCGGGTGGCTCACACTTGTAATATCGTTACTTAGGAAATGGAGGCCAGAGGATTGCCATGGTTTGGTGACATCCTGGCTATCCAGTAAGACCCAGTCTTTAAAAAAAAAAAAAAAAAAGGAAGGAAGGAAGAAAAGAAACAGGAAAACAAAACAATGCCAAATGACTTCATTTTCTAGAGTGACTCTAAAGTTTCGGGACAATGAAATCAATCTCCTTTCCTGTAATAACTGAAATGTGAAGAGAGCTTATTGTCAAAAATCAGGGTGGATATTAAGACCCCTAAAACTCTAACCCGCCAAAAGCTATAATGGGTATTTCAACTTCCAAAGCTCTAAATGCCCAAGTTCTGCATTAATAATGACAGCATAAAATAACACAAATATCAATTGTTTTTGATGAGCCTTGTACCCTTGAAATCAAAAGATGTCATATTGATTGATTGATTGATTGATTGATTGATGAGACAGGGTTTCACTATACAGCCCTGGCTGTCCTGGCACTAGCTCTGTAGACCAGACTGGCCTCGAACTCAGAGACCCATGCCTCTGGAGTGCTGGGATTAAAGGCCTGCACTACCACTGCCCAACTGTCACTCCCTTCTTGAGACCAAATCTAAATGTCACTGTGGTTTGGACTCAAGGTGGGAGGGTATACTCAAGAGAGGAGAGGCCCAAGGTGTGCTCAGGGGACAAGCGGAGAAAGCGACATGGCCACAGGTCCTCCTGTGCTGGCACAAGGTTTCTCATTTGCTGGTTTTGCTTGTTTTTGAGACAGGGTCTCCTACAGCTCAGATGTCCTCAAGAGCATAGATGCCTTGAACTGCCCTCCCTCCTCCTCCTCCTCTGGGATGTTGGGATTACAGACACGCACCACCATGGCCAATTTATATCCTGCTAGAAATCCAGGGTCTCATGCACGCTAGGCCGGCACTCAGTGAACTGAGCTACACCTCCAGTCCTCATTTGCTCTTGAAGGTGACCTTGTCATACAGTGATTTGGACCGCTGGCTCACTCCCTCTTGGGTTGAACAGGTCAGTGGACCCTCTCTCAGAAACAGTAACCAAGAGGGCAGAGACTTAGGGCCCACAGCTCCCCAGAGAAGCTTTGTGCAGCACATAAGGCTTGTCAAACACAGTCCCTGGGTAAATGGCAGTCTTCAAACAGGGGGGTAAGTCACAGAGAAAACATATTATGGATGCATGCCACCAAATTACAGGCTGTGAACAGCAGCAGCCTGTCATTTCCAGCCTGTAATTCCCCCCTGCTCTTTCTGCTGCCTGAACTGGTGAGTCCTAAGCTAACAGTTCACCCCAGCTTCAAGGACATGGTTTTTCATCATCCGGCTGCCCTCTGTGAGGGGGTAGGGGGAGTCTCCTGAAGCAGGAACTTCCTATATCCACATACATAGTATCCTTTAAATAGGTAATACAAGAAGACTCTTGAAGTCCAACTCAAAACAAAAATCCCATTTACACAAGAGAAAGCTGAAGCCTAGGAGGGCGGGTGTGTCTGTGAACTCCACATCATCTCTCTGAACTTAGGGCTATGTTCACCAGAATGGATGCCTGCCTCACGTGACCACCTCCTAACAACTATGCAACGTCCCCAATTATACAAAGTGCAAATGTTAGGTATTACCGTAAATAACACCATAATGCTTTCCCGAGACAGGGTGGTGTAATTTTCATGACAGTCAGGCACATAACGGTACAGAACAGTTAATAAGGTAAAATCTCCTTTCTTGGGACTGGAAACATGGCTCAGAGCTTAAAAGCACCGGCTGCTCTTCCAGAGGACCCGGGGTTCAAATCTCAGCACCCACATGGCAGCTCACAACTGTAACTCAGTTCCAGATCTGACACCACTGAGGGTACCAGACATACACATGGTGCTGGTGCATACAAGCAAGCAAAACACCCATGCACATACAATAAAATATATACAAAATCTCTTTTTCTTTTCCTCCCAGCTATCCTAGGAGTCTCTGTATCAGCTTCCCGGTGACTGCACGTGACAGGATCCCTGTCCTCACAGGCACAGGGAAGGTCTAGAAAATCCCCACCAGGCAGCAATGAGCTCTCCTTTTCGAGCAGCAAACCGCCGCCGCCGCCGCTTTATTTCCTTGGCACGGCTGTGTGTTTTACAGTGAGCATGCTCCAGCTGTGCAATTGGCCAACAGTGGAGCGATAATAACAGTTGTCCCTTACTGAGTGTGCAGCACAAGGCAGACATGGGGTTAGGTCCTTTACGCCCACCTCAGCATCATCTCTCCAGCCTCTGCGTGGCTCTGGGACGCAGGACTGTGATTATAGTGCTGGGTGAAGGGACTGAGACACCGGGAGGCTGTTAAGTGGCAGAGCCAGCATCTGAATGCAGCCTGAAGCCATGTACCCATTTCTCACAGGGGTCACTTCTTTTTTTTTTTTTTTTTTTTTTTTTTTTGGCCGGTGCTCCAGAGAAAAAGGAGCTGCGACCAGTCACAGGGATGGCACCAACTTATCCTGAGCTGCCTCAAAGTGGAGAAGATGATGCCCAGGCTGCTGACTCTGCTCAAGTGCTGCCTGCCATGGCTTCCTATCTCCTGGCCCCTCCCCCGGCTCCTCCGTCCTCACCATTCTCGGCAAGGCTCTCTCCATGTGTGAATTCCATTAAAGGCCTGCTCACTGCTATTTTGGGCTGCGCATTAGCACGAGGGCTTTGATTTGATGGGAAAAAGCCAGACACCTCAGAGTGATGAAAAACAAATTTCAGTATCCTTCCCCTAGCCATTGTTCCAGAAGCCCTTGCCCAGGGCTCCTGGGAGGCCAGAGAATCCAACATATGAGCAGATGTAAGGAAGTGGGACAGGGATGCTGAAATCCTCACCATCTACAGGACCTCTGAACTTGACTCTTCTCTCCCTGATACCATCTCACCCCTTCAGGTCTCCACTCCAACTCCCCAAGGTCATTCCTGAACACCATTCATCAACATCTGCTCCCTCCCACCCCCTGCTCTTCCGGAGCCCACAGTGTTTTGCTTCCTGTATCCAGTTCTTATCTTCCGGCACACTGTACACTAACTGTTCAATTACTGTTTTCCCTCCCACTATACCAAGAAACTCTTTTCCCCACAGCTCAACCCCCCAGGACCTACACACCCGTGAACAGGACATCGCAGGCCACAGCCAATAGGAAGAGCAAAGGAATCTACCAGGAGGGTAAAGGAATAGAGCTTGGGAAGTTTCTGAGCACAGGGCCTAGATTCCCTAGATACCATTGCAAGAAAGAAATGTTAACACAGTAACTAGGAAACTCAGAAGAAGAAAAAAAAATCTCAGCCCAGAGCTGTTTTGAGTCTAGGCTTGACGGCACTGTGAATGAGAGGACTTGGGGAAATTAAACACACCAGGAAGTTGTGTGCAGTTGGAGTCAATTCAGCTCAGTAACGTGTGCAAAAACAACAAGCCCAATTTGGATGAAAATAGCAGGAAGTCCTTCCCCAGGGACACCTGGTGAGGTCAGCTCTGCTGCTTCCATTCTGGTCAAGTCTGTAGCCTCCAGAGCTCACAGAGGCCAGGAACCATATCTAGACCCACAGGCCTCACAGGGAGTTGTTGGCCAGGCGCACACAACAGGGTGCACCTGTGAGGAATCCCTAGCACTTCAGTAGGGGCATTAAAAACCACAATAGGGCCTGCGCAGTAAACCTTTGTCTTCCCGAGTTCAATCCTAGAACCCATGTAAAAAAGCCATGCATGGTAACATGTACTTGTAATCCTGGAGATAAAGGGAGACAGGTAGATCCCTGCGGCTCTTGACTGGTGTGAACTTCGGGCCAATGAGAGATCTTGTTTCAAAATACAATAGGCAGCTTTCCTGAGGAGCAGAGACACCTGAGATAAAGTCCTGGCCTCTGAGCATACATGCACTGACTTGGGCGCACACACAACGAGAAATCTTTAAAAATCAACATAGCTAACAATTCCATGTGCTCATATGGTATGCTTTGACCATGCCATCCATTCCTCACAACCCACCGCATGAGGAGGCCATTACTACCCTCCTCTCAGATTTCAGCAGCCTGCCCTTGACCACACATCACAGCTCCAGATCGAAGCCAGGGACTCAACTGATTTCCACTCGCCCTCCTCATACACTTGCTGAGTGACTTCAGGCCAATCCTGTACCTGTGCATGAGATTGCAGTGTTCCGTACGTAGTCTCTAAGACATCTTCCTGTTCTAACTTCCCCAGATCTTCTGCAGAAGACTCAACATAGAAGGAAAAGACAAGGACTGAGGGTCCTTGCTTGGCTGATCCAGCGGAGGATCTGCCCCTGACTGGATCATCAATTCAGCTGGCTGGAGGAAGTTTAAGGATAACAAGTCCCACGTGGGGTAAACAGGACAGACACAGGTGATATAAGAAGTGTTAGCAGAGCCAGTGAGGCACCAAAGCAGATCCCTGAGAGAGGCCAAGCACAAGCTAGCCCTCCCTGGGCCTTTTCTTGTAGGATCACAGCATCGGAATCAAAGAGAATCCCTGAGCAAGGAGGCGCTTCCCATGCCAGGTGCCCAGCCAGCCAGGCCTGTTCCAGAGAGTGGAAGGAAGGAAACATTCTGGCAAACCAGTGAAATGCGGGTTTGGCTCAGGAGGAAAGAAGCCAACACGGTGGTGTGCGGAAAGCCAGTGTCCCGGAGGCAGAGAGAAGTGGGGGGCAGAACCAGAGCCCTGTGCTATGTAGCAGTTTCTTCCATGGTAAACCCCAGCTCTTTAAGTCATAGGGCGCTTGCTGTAAAGCAGTGGTTCTCGACCTGTGGGTCCTGACCCCCCTTTGAGGTCACACATGAGATATTTGTATTACGATTCATAACAGCAGCAAAATTACACTTATGAAGTAGCAATGGAATAATCTTATGATTGGCGGGTGTGTGTGGGGGGGGGGGTCACCACAACATGAAGAACTGTATTAAAGGGTGCTAGCATCAGGAAGGTTGAGAACCACTACTCTAGAGGAAGTGAAAACTTCCCATTCTGTTGGGAAGCTCATGAAACTCAGGAAGTAAACCACTCAAGGCTTCAAGGAAGTCCCTGGAAATGACCAGAATCACTAGATTCCCTCATTCTCAACTGTATAAGGCTCGGCCCGGCCCAGCCCCCTGGAGGAGGCTCGGACCACCTGAGCTGCCTGCAAGCCATGCAGTAAGCTCTAGGCTTGCAGCTTTCATGAGCTGCTGCTACTCATGCCGGGCAGGCCTTGGTGAGACTGCTATCCTTTGAGTCACGTCTGTGTCTGTAGGTAACCCCTCATCCTGATGCTATAAAAATTACTGGGTCACAAAGTTGGACTTTGGTGGCATCCTTACTTTGCTCTGTCGCTGGTTAGCAGATCCTTGTTCCCAATTCCCCAAGAGTAGTGTCACAAAACACCCTGTCCCTGTACCAGTGCGTGTGTTACCCTTTCACCACACTGGGGACTCCAGTGATCCTTTTCTGCAAGTGTCCAAACAGCC
Organism: Peromyscus leucopus; assembly: GCF_004664715.2. Classification (NCBI taxonomy): domain Eukaryota; kingdom Metazoa; phylum Chordata; class Mammalia; order Rodentia; family Cricetidae; genus Peromyscus; species Peromyscus leucopus. The sequence goes on from NC_051086.1 coordinate 20,749,004, forward strand.
CAAATTTGGAATAAATCCTTCTTCTCCCTTTCCACCCAATCCAAGCAGCCATTCCCACCCTTTTGGATGGGGAAGGCCTTGCTCTAACCCTTTCTTGGCAGCGAGACTTTCATTACTCATCAGCTTCCAGGGTGTTTCGGGGGCTGCCAAGAGCAGACGGGCAGCTATCCAAACCAAGCATCCTTATCTCCAGCGTCTATGTGGACGCTGCAAGTCGGACCATCCGTGGGGAAATCATAAAGGCCGTCAGAGTCCCTGGCCAAGTACGAAGAGCTCTAGGGGGGCCAGGTAGACTGGGGCTGAAGGAAGAATGGGCCATCAATCGACGGCCACAGCCAGGCAGTGTCATCTATTCATCTCCTTCATCCATGAATCGAGACAGTTAGGCCGGAAATCAATACGGGGATATTTCTGAACTAGGCCACCGCCCAGCATGAATGAGGTTAGGGAAAAGCTGGGCCCGTGGAAGCCAGGAGGCTTCGGGCAAAGCCCTTCTCAGCAGACTCTTGGGTAGATGAAAGAATCAGGGTCAGAGGTGCCAAATCCCTGCCCAGGCTGCTGCTGCTTCTCCCTGTCTCCCTCTAATCGCCTCCACTTCCTGCCATACACTGGGCTGGAGCTGGGTCAGCAGCTGCTTCCAGTCCCTTCCCGCCCTTACACACACACACACACACACACACACACACACACACACACACACACACACACACAGAGTGAACTCCAAGAAGCACCGGAAATACAGCCCAAGGAAATCCAAGCAGGATGTGAAGCGGCCCAGCCATCTCCCATCAGTCAAGAGACCAAGGAAGAGCTCTCTCTTGGCAGGATGCCCCACAGAGACCAAGGATGGCGAGCTTGGGGACCACGCCACTCAGCTTCTTCCTCTCATACTGTGACACCTGCCTCAGACCGGCACTGCAGGTGGGTTGACTGTTTTGTGTCCGGCAGGAGAAGGGAGAAATCCACTTACTCGTTTTTCTCCAGGTCCAGGATCAGCTCTCGCCCTTCAGCCATGACCCTGAGCTCAGCTGTGAGTGGATGCTAAAAACAACAATAAAAGGATGTCAGTTCCTGGAAGCAGGGACCAAGGCTCCCAGGGCCCAGCGCCGGATCTGACACAGTGCCAGCACAGGGATCCTCCGGAAGCAGGCGAGGAAAGGTCATTAGCCTCTCCAGCCTCAGCTTGAAGTGACCTCAGTCCCCAAACAACCCAAATCTTCCCCATCTGCTTTCCTCCAGGAAGCAAAGGGGAGAAAATCAAGCTGAGGTTCAAGGCTGAGCAGGTACATGCGGTCCTGTGAAGGTTCACACAGGGAGACCTGACCCTCAGTACCCGGAGAGTCAGACCCATGGTTGCTGTGCAGGATGACATCTGTGGTTGTGTGTGTACCTGGACATGTTAACAAGCCTCCCGACATCTCTGTTTCCTCTTTCCTCACATGGGGCGCTAATAACCAACCTTACAAGGATCCTTAAGGACCAGATGAGAAAATGATTGTAAATAATGTATCACAGTGCCTAGTTCAAAGGAAGCCCTCAATATCTTCACATTAGCTATCATCTCAAAAAATACCAAAGGACATTCTACAGAGTGAGTTCATATATATATATATGTGAATTTGGAAACTCCAATCACCTCAGAGGTGGCAACAAAGAGCACCACAAATTAGGGTTTTATAAATCCAGAAGTAAATGTTTTTTAAACATACATAAGCAATTTGCCAATGGCCAAACACACTATACATACACCCAGCTCAGATCACCTAAGACATGCAAATGGCCAACAAGCATGAAGAGCAGGCTGAACATCATGGGTAAACTCCCTCCTCTCCCCATCCCCCCCCAAAAAAAAAGAAAGGAAGGAAGAAAAACAACAACATTAAAAAAAATAGGATATCCTCAGCAAAATCAAAAGGGACAAAGGCCATTTAAAACTGTAAATCATAATAGACCCTCAGACCCTGTGACTAGGAATTTGAACTGAAATCATCTGAAAAGTAATTTGACAATATAGACCAAAAGTTTTTAAATGGCCAGGCAGTGGTGCTGGGATTAAAGGAGGCAGAGGCAGGCAGATCTCTGTGAATTCGAGGCCAGCCTGGGCTACAGAGCGAGTTCCAGGATAGGTGCAAAGCTACACAGAGAAACCCTGTCTTGAAAAATCAAAAAAAAACAAAAAAAGGTTTTAAATGTTTAAACTAACTCAGTAGTATATGTTTGTCTGAAAGGAACTAATGACACTTACTACTTGCATTTTTTAAAATTTTTGCTGTGTGTGTGTGTACTGTATACAAGAGCGTGGGTGTGTGGGCATGGAGAGGAAACCCAGGACTTTAAGCAATCACAATACAGACTGAGCCACACCCACAGCCCAGTCACATTCCCTTTCTTAATTCCTGATCCTCTCCTTCCCAACTGTGATCTGGGCTTAGGACTTTAAAATCACGCAGGCCTCTGATGATCAAGTACCTTGTGCAATGCCTAATTAATCCTGTTGCCTCGTCTTAAGAAGGGTTTGAGGGGCTGGAGAGATGGCTCAGCGGTTATGAGCACGGACTGCTCTTCCAGAGGTCCTGAGTTCAGTTCCCAGCAACCACATAGAGGCTCACAACCATCTGTAATGAGATCTGGTGCCCTCTTCTGGCTATGCAGGCATAGCTGCAGACAGAGCACTCATACATTAAAAAAAAAAAAAAAAAAAAAAAAAAAAAAAAAAATAAAAAAGCGGGGGGAAGGGGGGGGGTGGGTTGAAAACCAGGAAGCATGGAGACAGATGGGTGCCCAGACACTTTCACTAAAGACTCACTTCCCAGATTCTGCGGTGCTGATTCAGCACACAGCCAGTGCCCACTGTGGTTGCCGCCCGTTTGTGGTATTGCCCTGGGGACTTCTGGAGTAAGAGCCCTACCCAGTCACACTGAGAATCAAGGACACACAGCCCCAGAGGGCACTGAGTACATGACAACAGAACCCCAGCAAGTCGTTACCCACGGGGCAGGCACCCATGTGACAGCCCACACCAAAAACAGAATGCTGGCACAGGGCAAGCGATACCATGTGCCTCACACAGAGACACAACCTGCCACATGAGAACTAATATTTATTTTTAATGTAGGTAATCCAAAA
>NC_051086.1:21052629-21132972 GCF_004664715.2 Peromyscus leucopus
TGCCACCAGAGGTTGGTTGGGTCTACTTGGGATGCACGGTGACAGTTTGGTCTGTGATATATTCAGGGAGACATATCTATTAAAGATAGCCTCACAATGGGGGCATGCTGAGATTTGCATTTTAATTCATTTTCCTCAGTGCTGATATGCAGCTTATCTTTCAAGAAACAGGCTCCCATCAACCCTGATATACGTTGCTTAAGAATAATGCTCATAATCTATTAGTTTAATCTGTTCACACAAGAAGGGAAGGTGCAATCGCAGCTTGGCGCAGAGGCTTTCCTGCCCTGTGCGAGGGAATGCTTTTTTTTTTTTCCTGAGAATTTTTCCAGAACAATTGTTTTCACCTTCTGTTTGTTTTCCTAGTTCTGATTAAAGTATCAGCAGCATGAAGAAGAGGTCATGTCTTATGCCGGAGGCCGGGTGGACTTGAGTTTATACTGGCTCACATGCAGGGTGCTTACAGGCAACCTGCTGAACTTGAAGCCGACTTTCATCATCCGGACAAAGTGTTAAGCAATGCAGCCTGGAAAGTGGCTTGTTTGTTTCGGTTATTTTTGCTTGTTTATTTACTTTATGTATTTTTTGTGTATGTGTGCATATGTGTACCAGTACGTGTGTGTGTGTGTATGTGTGTGTGTGTGTGTGTGTGTGTGTGTGTGTGTGTGTGTATGTGAATATGTAGGGGGTCTCATGCCTATGCACACAATCTTGGAGACTAGATGAAGATACATCCTATCTTTTCCCCTTGAGACAGGACCTGTCACTGAACCTAAATCTTGACATTTTGTCTAGGCTTCCTGGCCAGTGAGCTCCTGGGATCTTCCTCTCCCTCTCCCCATTATTGGGCTTACAGACATGTGCAACTATACCTCCTTTTTTACATGAGTCCCAGGGATTAGAACTGAGATCCCCATGCCTGTGCAGCAAGCTCTCTTACCCACTGAGCCACGTCCCAGCCCTGACATCAGGTGTATTCCTCAATCACTCTTCACTATTTTTTTTTTTTTTTTGCACAGGGTCTCTCACTGTACCTGGATCTCACCAAATTAGCCAAAATGGCCAATAACCCCCGAGAATCCTCCTGTTTATGCTTCTGTAGAGCTGGGATAACATGTGTATACTTTGATTTTTTTTAACATGAGTTTGGGGTCTTCGTACTCACAGGGAATTGCTTTACAGCCCATGCTATCTCCCCAACCTATAGTTTTATTTATTGAGACAGATTCTTGATCTGTAGCCATGGCTAGCCTGGCACTCACTGTGTAGCCAGGCTAGTTTTGAAGTCATGGTAATCCTCTAGCATTAGCCTCCTTAGTTGATGACATTAGAGACTTCAGTCACTATGCCTGGCTTGGAAAATGGGCTTTGATAATTCCATATGATGAACAAAATTTGTCATCAGGAGATATGACACGCAATACAAATAATTTTCCTTTCTGGAATGGAGTTGAGTAGATTACCACTGTTATCTATTCTTCTTCTTCTTCTTCTTCTTCTTCTTCTTCTTCTTCTTCTTCTTCTTCTTCTTCTTCTTTTTTTTTTTTTTTGGTTTTTCGAGACAGGGTTCTCTGTGTAGCTTTGCGCCTTTCCTGGAACTTACTTGGTAGCCCAGGCTGGCCTCGAACTCACAGAGATCGCCTGCCTCTGCCTCCCGAGTGCTGGGATTAAAGGCGTGCACCACCACTGCCCAGCTTGTTATCTCTTCTTAAGGTGGTAGTGTGTGTCCTGAGACCCCTCTGGATGTCTGATACCAGAGACATTTGTAAAATCTATATGCTATGCTTTTACTACCAAACATACTTGTTTTTAGTTTCATTTATAAGTTGGACACAGGAAGGCTGGGAGATGGCTCATAAAGCATTGCCATGTAAGTGTGAATATTATGGATTAGAGCCTCAGAAACCCACATAAATGCCTGGGGTGGTCCTGCCTCAGAAGACAAAGACAGAGATGCTCCGAGCATGCTGGCCAACAAGACTGACCAGACACCCTGGAGCTTTGGGGCCATCTGTAGGTTAAAATAAGGGTAGCAGAACACAACAGAAGTCCATCTGACAGCTGAGACTGCTGCTAAGTGATGGTGGGTAGTTGGCATATAATGACTGGATGGATGATGTACATAGTGTGGATACACTGGACAAGAGATAACTCAGATCCTGGGTCCATGGGCAGGATTGCATGAGACTTCATCACATTACTCACAGTGGCACACATACTATGAGTCATTCACTTCTGGAATCTTCCACTAATATCATGTTGTTGTGGAGGCCAGAGATCTATGCCAGGTATCTTCCTTTGCTGCTCTTCAATTTTTATTTATTTATATTTTTAGACACAGCTCCATCACTCAAGGTGGAGTTGCCTTTTGGGTAGACAGAGTGGCCTGCAAGCTCCCATAACCCACCTTTCTCTGCACCCTTCCTACTTCCAGCGTTGGGAAGACAGGTGCTTATCACCATGACTGGACCATAGTCTGGGTGGCAGGGATCCCATCTCTGGTCCTCAGGCTTGTGCAGTGATCACTGTACCCACTGAGCCAGCTCCCTGGCCTCCATTATTATTTTCCAACATCATGTGACAGAAGGCATTTGAGAACCCAGACAGGTTAACCATAAAGTCCCCCAGAGCTCTCTTCTCTCTAATACCATAGTTTGATGCCTCCCCACAGGAGTAAGACCTCCCTAAGAGAGCCTTGGTTCATTAACCCTGCATTGTCAAGGGCCTGGCCATTTCTGTCACTTTTTCTGGTCCTTCTGTCATGGGCTCTCTTTTCCTTCCCCAAACCCTTGGCATTTTCAGTGATGGGCAGCTGTCTGGTGTCCGCTGAGTTGTGCTGCCTGCTGCAGTGTGGGCACAGCGTTGAGAAGGACACCAGCTTCCCAGTAGGGCTCTGGGAAGCTGTGGGCATCCATTCATTCAGCCCCATTGGTAATCAGAGGCAATTGGTCACAGTGTTACTTGAGGCAGATTAGCAATGCCAGGGCCACTGGTCTTGAGCTGTGAGATACAGGGTGATGTGAACACAGGAGCTGACCTTCAGCCTCTGCCAGACAGTTTGGAAGACCCAGTTTGAACTTAGCAATTATAAATGCTAGAACATTCTACTATAGACATACAACCCAAGGCACCAGTGTCTGTTTAATGAACAATGAAAGGTGTGGGTAGAGAAGACAGAATCAGAGTTTGACATTTTTTTAAATGTAAGAACTTACAGACACTGTGTTTCTGGGTAACTAAGATAGTATAGGAGTTCGCTAAAATCCTTTTGGGAGCAAGAATTTAGAGGGCCTGTGTCCTGTGTCCTTGGGTAGCTGTGTAGGAGCGTGCTAAAATCCTTTTATGAGTTGTGATATACAAGAGAGACTTGGAAATCGGGTTGGCCATTTGCTTGTTGTTGTTGTTGTTCCAAATTCCTTTTAGTGTAAGCCCTGGGGGCCAAGGCATCTATATCTCACTCTTCATTGCTTCTCCAGAGCCTGAGAGGGTGCTCAACAAGTAATCAATCTATGATAAACTGCTGCCGAGTGAAGGAATTAATAAAGCCACTCAGAACTCTGGGCTTCTTTTCTCCTCCGAGCCCTTGTAGCGTCTTATGCATCGCTGGTGTGAAATGAGCATTTGATGATTAATTATACATCAAAGCCAAAAGATATAACAAGTGCCAGCAAATATTGGCAGGGTGGTGCTGTGAGTTATGAGGCCCAGCTTCGCGGGTCTCTGTTTCTCTCTCCTTCCTCTCTCTGTCTCTGCATGCATGTACCATACATGAAACAGAGAGACAATTCTATGCCTTCTAATCACTCTGGGGGCACACACTGAGAAGATCGCCCATGCCATGCAGACACACGAGTCTTTGGCATGCTTTTAGGCTCTGTAGTCCAGCTCAGCTGTAATTGATTTAAAGTATCCCCTATTGCTGGGTCTCCATGTTGTTTCCAGTTCCCCATTGTCTGGAGTGCTTCATGACTTTAGTGAACCTCTCACTGTCATCCTGGGCCAGCTTGGCTCTATGGCTTGATATTGTAGCTGTCCAGGAACCAAACTCAGAGACACTGCTGAATCTGGTGGGATAGTGTGACAGCAACATCAGGGAAGTAATGTGACTCCTCCTCCTGTGGCTCAGCCAGTGAAAGGGACTGCAAGCATAAGGACCTGAGTTCAATCCTCAGAACCCACCTAAAATGTCAGGCAGGAGGCTGGTGAGATTGCCAGAAGGTAAAGGTACCCGCCTGCACACATGACACTCTGAGTTCGATCCCTAGTGGTGGAAGGAGAGAGCCAACTCCCAGAAGTTGTCCTTGTACTCTGTCCTCCAAATGTGTGCCTTGGCACTCACATGCCCCCACACATACACATTTACACACATAAATAAATAAATACTTTTACAGCGCTAGTCATGGTGGACACACACTTCTCTCCAGGTCTGGATATACAGAGGCCGATGGAGTCCTGGGCTCGCTACTCAGCCACCCTAGCTTACTCAGCAAGATCCAAGCCAGGGAAAGACCCGTCTCAAAAACAGTAACATTAGCCCAGGGAGACCAGTTTTGGACTTCCAGTTTCTCAGGGAGCCAACTTCAGGTGTGGCTGAAATGGAGGGAATGAAATGGGGGAGGAGCAGAGGTTTGAACCCAGAGATCACCTCCTCCATGTATCCCTGACTCCTAACCTGTTATCATTTCACGTCTGTGTGTGTGTGTGTGTGTGTGTGTGTGTGTGTGTGTGTGTATGTGTGTGTGTGTGTATGTGTTGTTTCTCAAGTGCAGGCTGCTTTTATGTTTTGAGACAAAGTCTGTCACTGGCTGTTAGCTGTCCCATTTAGCTAGAATGGATGGTCAGTGGCCCTAAAGATTCCCCCCCCCAAACAGTGAAGACAAGTGAGTACCTACCATTTTTCAGGTGGGTTCTGAGGATCCCAAGTCTTCATGTTGCATAACAAACACTTTACCAACTGAGCCATCTCTCAGCCCCTTGGTTAACTGTTTATTGCTTCTATAATAAATCTCTGAAAAAAATGAGTGACTAAAACAACATAGATTTTATCTTTTGCTTTGAGAAGCCAGAAGTCCCTGGAACATTGGCATTCCTGGGCTAACGTCATGGTGTTAGTGGATCTTGCTTATTTCTGTGGCTCCAAGGAGAACATGCTTCCTTACATTTCAAGCTTCTCTGGCTTCCTGTATTCCTTGGCTTATGGCTGCATCTTCATCTTCAAAGTCAGGAACTCATCATGTCTCAGTGCTGCAGTGGTCATGATCCCTCTTACTTCAGCTGGGAAAGGCTCCCCATGTCATAGGACTCATCTAGTTGCCTTGTGTTCACTTGAATTATGTGATCTTAAGACCTTTGCCACTGAAGACAACATATTTACAGGTTCTGTGCTTTGGACATGGATATATTTGGGTGGGGGTGAATGGAGGTGAGGACTACTCTATTATAACTGTGAATCCCCAAACACCAGCAGTATGCTTGATGGAAAGCAAATGTTTTTTTCGAGTATTTTTCAGAGGAATGACCTGAGTATATACAGATGCATGGTGTCTAGAGTGCACTGCAGGATTCCTGGAGCATGGACCAGACCCTGGCTAACATGATATGTCAGTATAGGCACAGTCTGTCTGCTCAGGAGGAGCGGAACCAGAAGCCAGTGGGCTGAGTGCACGTTCTCACTGCCACTCCTGTGCTTCCCAAAGCTTGCTAAGGGGAAAGGGGCATGGTGACAGATGGATTCCCACCTCTTCTCTCAGGGCCAAGTTTATTACTTAAGTATGCAAGGAAAGTTGTTCCCTGTTCTGGTTACTGACTCTCTGTGCTGACAGAGGTGCCTGTGCTTAGGAGCTTCCCAGACTATGCAGGCAGAGGGCTCTCATGGCTAATTGATGGGTTCCTCCTTCCTCTAGTCTCGCTCTTTTTCTAGTCATCCTGCTTTCATTTCCTGTCACTTCCTTCCTGCCTGCATCCTTCCTTTCCTATCTCTTCTCTCCCTTTCCCCACCTCTTTCCTTACTTCCTTTCTTCCCTCCCACACTTCCTCCATCCTTCTCATCTGTCTTTCCTCTTTCTTTGTTCCCTCCATCCCCCTGACTGTCTTCTTTCCTTCTCTTTCTTCTTGCTTTCCTCCTTTCATGACCTCCCTTCCTTCCCTCCCTCCTTCCTTCCTCCCTTCCCCCCTCCCTCCCTCCCTCCCTCCCTCCTCCCTCCCTCCTCCTTCCTTCTGTCACCCCCCCCCTTTGCAGTCTGTCTTCTGTCTTCTAGCTCCCTACTGCCTTGAGGACAGCATGGCAAGTGGCTGAGATTCCCCCTTGATTTGCCATCTGCTGCCTCTTGGCTCTGTCTCCTGGATCTGCTGAGTTGCTGCTTCAGACTGCGTGCTGAGGGGAGGGCAGCTCAGTGTCTCCTACTTCCGGGCCCCATGTGTCTCATCAGAAGGCAACATGTGTTCTCCTGGAGCACCACAGGGAGGAAATGTCAGCAGCCAGATGCTTCATTTCCCTTAGGAAATTTGGGCAGGGCTAGGGAGATGGATCTGTGGTTAAACTCTTTCCTGTACACATATTCAGATACAAGCATCCACATAAAAAGTTGGACAAGGTGACACATACCTGTTACCAAAGAGCTAGTACCTGGAGACAGGAGGAACCAGGGGTTCACTGGACAGTGGGAGAGTGATTAAGGAAGCAGTAAAGTTGAGTTCTGGCTTCCACCTGTGGACCGTACAAGTGAACATTTGATAAAGGCTTGCTGGATTGCCATATCCCTGTGATGACTATTGTACATGAGCAAAGTGCCAGACTCTACGGAAGGAGAATCAGGGCAGTCATGCAAGTGAGGAAAAAAAAGATGGTTTTGTTTGGATAAATATTTCCCCAAGTATACCCCTGGGACACATTGTCTCAGAAGCCGCTAATGGGAATTCTGAATTACTGAGTACCATGACATAAATGCTAGGGAAACTTCTCATAGAGATGTATAGACACTATGAGTTCTGTGGTAGTGGAGGAGAGAGAGGAATCTGGCTTTGTCTCACCGACATGACTCCATGTGTGTTGTACTTTGGGAGGAAATGGGGTGGGGTGGGCTTTTTGAGGGGAAGGAATGCTGAATGGTGAGAGGGTGCTTCCTGCTGTGATTTTGACGGCATCTGCTGATAGCTCAGACTCTGGAGTGTCTGCCTCTCTGTCTGTGCATACTGGAGGAGAGAACATGAATTTCAGAAGCATTTGGGGTTTTGAATGAAATACAGAGTTTCATTCAATAGCTCTCCCATGAGGCTAAGAGCCTGTGGCCCCACACTCAGCACCAGGCTTTGAAGCACTCTCTTGATTCTATAAAGAGGACACATAGGGAGACAGATTTGAACCATTACACACCAGGGAGAAAGGACAGATCTATCAGAGACTGGAGCCTTCACTGCACATTAGAACCCTGTGGGATAATTCAGAAACCGATATTTGCCCTTCTTCCAGAAATTCTGACTTCTCTGGCTTGGAGATGGGTACTAATGTTTAGTGGATTCTTCTAGAGCTTCCCTGGTAAGTCAAATGAAAAGCCACAGTGGAGAAGTAGTGACTTCATGGCGAAAGGCTCAATTCTAAATCAAAGTCTGCGTCAAGGCTGGGGATAGAGCTCAGTCAGCAAAACACTAGCTGTGCTAACATGAGCACCACGTTTGCTCTCGGCCCTCCCCTCAATAGCTGCGTGTGGGTGCCCACGCTTGTAATCCCAGACCCAGCGAGGTAGAGGCAGAAGGATCCCGGGCAAGCAGTATGGCTCCTGGTGAGCTCCAAGCAAATGAGAAAGCCTAGCTCAGTAAACAAGCTGATATAGCCTGACCTCTGCTCTTGTCATATGCACAAACACACCTTCCCGTGCACACAACGTCTTGCTCAGCTTTCCAACTGACTCCTGGATGGAGTGCTTTGTTACACGCTCTGTGCCTGCATTTCCTGTATGTGACCAAGAGTGATCTTGATTGCTAACCTCAGAGAATTTCTGAGAAATTCAGCAGTGGCAGGTGCTTAGACCAGAAGCCAGCCATCTACCCATGGGTAGGTGCTTCGTGAGGGTAAGCCACGATGACAGTCAACAGCAGCAGCATTGTTAATGTTTGTTCATGGAAATTCTTAGCTCATTTTTTTCTTTTTCAGTCTGTCCAAGATATGTTGATGACAAGTTGGAACCAGATAAACACGTATTTAGTTTTCTTGGTGAAGAAAGCATCGAGTTCTGTGTCTGCTAGCTCACTCATGTTCTCACCTAGGGAGTCCTGCTTGTGTGTGAAGTTGTTCCCAGCAGCAGTCACACTGGCAGCCATGGCCATGGGAATGGGCAACATGTGCACTTTCTCCGTTGTGGTATCTCTAGTGCATGGTGCAGATGGTTTATTTGGTCTTTGGGCATTTATGTCGAAGAAATGGTGGCAATTTTCCAAAGTGTGCGGGGAAGCTCTGGCTTTTCTTGTTTATTTCAGTAGTTGAGAAGGACACAATGCCTGTAATGATTTGAGCAGTTCTGAGAATTTCAGATTATTCCATGATTTTTACCAAGTGCACATTTCCTTTCTTAGTCATGAAAGTAGAATAGGAATCTCACCATTTCTTGTTTTCCTAAGAAGTGACTATATTGTGTAACTTCTTCCTCTTCCTCCTGCTTCTCCTCCTCTTCCCACTCCTCCTGCCTCTCTTCCTCCTAATCTTTCTCCTCCTTTTCCCTCCTCTTCCTCTTCTTTCTTCTCTTATGAGACAGTGTCTCATTTAGTTCAGGCAGGTTTTAGTTAGCTACACAGCTACAGATGCCCTTGAACTTCTGATCCTGCTGCTGCTTCCTCACAAGTGCGAGGCCAGGCATATAAGCACTGTGATCTCCATTTGTGCAATGTTGGGGATGAACCCCGGGCCTTTGTTCATGCCGAACAATCACTCTACCAATGGATCTACAGCCCCTGACCTAAATCATATTCCTTCTAAAACCAAAATAGTGTTTATTCTTATATTTGGTCATCACTCAACTAATTCAAATTCAAATCCCAGTCAAATCTACAGACCCTTTCTGCCTACTTATGTTTCATTGATCTTTATCATATTGGTCTATTAGTTGGTGATTTTGGATGCAAGGGAATAGTTTTTGTGTTCATGTGTGTGTGTTCAGATGTTTGGGTGTGTGTGTGTACATGCATGTGCGTGCGCTCATGTGTATATAGTAGTGCATACATGCGCCCCAGTGTGTAGGGAGACCAGAAGTCAATGCCAAGTGCTGTCCTCAATTACTTTCCATCTTATTTGTTGAGACAGGATATTTTGATGTACCTGGAGTTTACTGTTTCAAATAGATTGGCTGGCCATGTGCCCTGGGACCTACCTGTCTCTGTTTCCTCAAGCACTAGGGTTCCAAATAAATATACTTTTCCAATGGAACCATCTCCCCAGTCCCTGTATCTTTTTATTCTTCCTAAAACATCACATGAATAGACATGCATAGTAGTGTTTTCATCTCTCTCTCTCTCTCAATCTCTCTCTCTCTCTCTCTCTCTCTTTTTCTCTTTCTCTCTCTCTCTCTCTCTGTGTGTGTGTGTGTGTGTGTGTGTGTGTGTGTGTGTGTGTTTAAAGTTCGAGGACTGTGTTACAAAAAATAATGGTGGAGAGTCAATGCAGATTTTGCTTGTCTTTCAAATAAGAAACTGAACTCATGCCTGTGACTGCCATTTCAATAAAATATAAAGATGCTAGAGATAGGGTGTGTGCTTGTGGGAGGAGTAGACAGATGTCCTTGGACAGGGAAGTTTCCCTGGGCTTTTGAATGCCATGAGAGTTTGCCTTATGAGAATGTTCACCTGAATGAAGCTCTGGAGACTTCCAGACTCATTGTGGACACAGTTCACAGGCATCACCAATTCTGCAGATCTGGTGGCTGGAGCTGTGTGGGTATTCATGACCAAAACAAAAATAAAAATAGAAGAAAGAAGAAGAAAGTCTTTATGCATTTATCCTGAAGATGGAGCCATTTAACATTGTGGGTACTTTCTGGTTTTAAAATTTTATAACTTTAAATTCACATTGGTTTTGAGACATGAAAGTAGATCTTGGTTTTCACCCGCAAAGGTGATGATCACCCCTACAAATGGAAAGGAAATGCCATGATTGTTTGTTGAGGGTCATTAAAGTCTGCAGAACAGGCTGGCTGTGACCTTGTCCTTAATGGCGAAGATCACTCGTCTTGTTAACATCTGCTTCCCGTATCTGGACTCAGCTTTGTTTGCTGTTTTCCAGAGGTGTTTAGAATTCTCCTCACTGATGGCTTGCTGAAGGAGAGGTTTTTTATTATTGGCAAGGTTAAGGATCTATCCCTGAGCCTGGCTCATGGACCTCTGAACTATACCACCATACTCCTGCCCCCCGGCCCTCCCCCCAGCATGCATTTTAGCAGCAGTATACCCCAGGGAATGCATTTATTTCAGCTTTCCTTGTTTGGGGTACTGTCACTGAGTTACCCGGCCAGAGAGATGGAGGGTTGCCAGGTTTTGCTTCTCATGTAGTCCCAAACCTTGTTATACCCCTGCTTTCTTATGTAAGTCCTCAACCTAACCTTGACTTACCTCTTTAGCAGTGGCCGCTCTTTTTTCCCCTGTGAGTAAAGGAAAAGTAGATACCCACCAGCATTTCTGCCTTCAGCATCCCTCTGTGCCCAGAGTTAATGGTCCTTCCATGAAAAAGGATGAAACCCTAAATGAAACGTCTCCTAGACAACAGTACATTGCCTGTACTGAGGAGGATGAAGAAGGACTGAAGCAAGGACTGTGTGCATTGCCCTGCAGCCAGCTGGACACCTTTGCAGGTCCAGCTTGCGAGGTGTGTGGATGGTGATGGTACAGGATGAATGGTATCTTCATACAGAGGTGAGAGTTAGTAGAAATCTAGGAATCCAGGTCTGATGAGATGCCCTTAAAGTAACTGTTCGGGGATACAGGGGTCACATACAGGTGTTGTGTGTTCTATCAGCCATTCAAAGCTGACCCTGCTAGTTGTATATGATAGAGGCATTTTCCTGAGAAAAGGTATTTTGGTAGCTTTATTCCTTCACTTTCTGAGAGGCTATTGTCCACAGTTCCTCTCCCATGTTAGCTGTGTCCTGCTGCAGCCCTTTGGCCTCTGAGGCAGGCTTAGCTCTCTGAAGGATGGATACTGACTATAGAAGGCATATGCATTCTGGGACCTGAACCCAGGATCGCCCCTCTGGTACCTGGGCCACAGTTCATTTGCAGAGGGTTGATCTTGAGCTGGTACCTTCGGCACACAGGCCACAACCCTGTGGGTTAGATGCTGTGGTCTGCTGCTCGGTGTCTGTCTTGAAATACTCTGACGAAAGCAACTTAAGGGAAAAAAGGGTTTATTTAGGCTCAGAGTTCAAGGGTATTGTCCACCATGGTGAGGGAGTCAAGGTGACAGGAACTTGAAGCTGCTGGTCACATTATGCCCACAGTCAGGAGAAAGAGAGATGAATGCTAGCCCAGCCCCTTTTCTTCATTATATACAACCCAAGCTTCCCACCCAGGGAATGGTCCTGTCTATACTTAGGGCTAGTGTTCCTCTTCAACTAACCTAAGCAAGGCAGTTCTTATATTTTTGGTTGTGAGTCTAGCCTTTAACGGCTGAGCCATCTCTCCAGCCCGCAAGACAGTTCTTAACAGAGGCTCTTAGAGGCTGACCTCAATCTGTGTAGTTACCTATAGATTTCCCTAGGGGCTTGTCTCTTAGGAGATTCTCTATCCCTTCAAATATACAATACTCACCATCATAGTGCCCATCTGTCTAGAAAGGACCCTAGCCTTGCTTCTCCTTCCCTGTGTATCCTATTGTTGTTATTACTATTTACTTTTTTTGACTGTCTTTGTCTCTTTGTTTCTCTGTCTCTGTTCCTCCCCACTGTGAGTGAGTGAGTGAGTGAGTGAGTGTGTGTGTGTGTGTGTGTGTGTGTGTGTGTGTGTGCACGTGTGCTTGCATATGTGTAGTTCAGAGGACCACCTTGGGATCATTCCTCAGGAGCCATTCATTTTGCTCTTTGGAGGATCTCTCACTGGCTTGGCGCATCTCTGAGTATACTATCTTGGCTTCTTAGTGAACTCTAGAGATCCACTTGTCTCCACCTCCACAGCTCTGGGGTTGCAGACACATGGCACTGCACTGTTTACTTTTTCTAGCCTGGACTCAGAGATCAAACTCATGTCTTCACACTTGCATGGAATATTTTACTGACTATCTCCCGTCTCTGTTTATTTATTTATTTTTTCAGACAGAATCTCATTATATGGACTGGGCTGGTCTCCAACTCATAATCCTCATGCCTATCACCTAGGGCTCTAGGATGTTTTTTTCTTTTCCTCTATGTATTTTTCCTGGTACCAAATAATTATTAGACTTCATCAGCTTAAAGCAATGTAAAAGAAGTCAGGATTTCAGAGCATTTATGGGTGCTCAGTCCTCCATTGCATTATGTTCCTGACTCTGGGAGTCTTTCTGGCAAGGCTTGACTTAGGAGGGTATACTCATCCCAAATGTGGGCAACTCTAGCCACTGGGTATGTCCTTGGATGAGTAGAAGGGAGGAAGTATTCATCTTCTTCTGCTGTAAGACTGCATTGTAAGCTTATTCAGTATCAGAGAAGACTAGGAATGTTGACAGTGATGATCTATGTTCTCATTTAAGTAAGTTCTTGCATGATAAGAAATCTGAGGTAGTTGGGAGATGCTTAGTGGGTAAGAGCACTTACTCTGCAAACATGAGGACCTGAATTTGAATCTCTGCACCTACATAAAAAGCTTGGCATGGTTGCACATGACCATAATAATCCCCACATTGGAGGGACAGAGACAGACGGTCAGCAGGAGCTCACTGCCCAGCTAGCTTAGTAATCACAGTGAACTTCTCATTCAGTGAAAGACCCTGTGACCAAGAATAAGGCTGAGGTGATGGAAGAAGACACTGACTGCCCTGTACCTGCATGTGTATGTGCATGCCTGCATACTCATGTGCACAACCCCCCCCCCACATACAAAGAAAAGAAACTTGAAGTATTTACTGGCTTCTAATTGAGTGAACTTATCGTTGTTCTCTCGTACTTTCAGAAAGTGTCGTTTCTTAATTTACATAATGATACCGCATCCCAAAGTTACTTCAGAAAGGAAAATCATTCATTGGAGAACCCAAGAAGATTACTTTTAGTGTGTGCTATTTTCTTATGGATATGTGTGTAAGTAATGAAATGCATAATAGGCACTCATTTTTAATTCTGTTTTCCCACACACAAGTAGTCTTCATATTTTTATTCTGATTATTTTGATTGCCACTTAGCAAAATAATTAAAGATGAGTTGAATTGATCTAGTGTTTACTTCACCATTTTTCTACTATTAGGCATGTGAATGCTTTCAATTCATTTCAATCTAAATGATACAGTGTGATTCTTAAACATATATTAAGTGGTATTCTCACAGTCAAGTTAGACCACACTGTACATTCTGGTCCTCTGTGGACTTTCGGAGAAGCCTATATTTAACAGTATTACTTTCAAGTTGTTCCTCAGTATTCCTGTTCCAACAGATGAATTTGTTTTCTGCATTTCATTCATTTGTAATGGAAATGTTTAATCCTAAAAATGAAATGCATGACTAGAGAACAATTCCATGACTGTTAACAAGGTTTCACTAGCCACATAGTAGAGTGTTTCACTGAGATGTGTTCATATCAGTTTGTAAGCACAGGATACAAGAACTGAGACCCAGAAATGTCAGATTGTATATTTTTAAATTATTGATAATTTTATTCTGTACTTACTAAATTCCACCTGAAAATACAACATAGAGACATATCGAAGTTGTCTCTTACAAGAAAGTCCAATTCTACTGGGTTTGCCATTAGGACATATATAATATGATGTATGATATTCAGATAACATAAATGACTTTGAAGAAAAGCAGAACAAGGGATGGTTAGGATGTGGCAGATTGGAGAGCCAATATTTCTTTGTGTAGAAGAAGAGTCTAGGAATGTGTCTCTAGTAGGTGGCACTTGACTACAGTAATTTCTGGAGTACCTGGGAGAACCAGGGAATAGCACAGAGCAGGTTGCTATCCTGTAGTTTCCTTGTTTTCTTCAGGGAAGCTTGACATGTCTTCAGTGGGTACCTTGACAGATGAGCATGATGCCACATGGCCTTAGAACATGAGCAGAGTTGGGACTAGAAATGTAGGACATTCAGAGTGATGGTAAGGACCTATGGTGTTACTGTGGAGCAGGAAGATACTGGGATGTGTGAGCGTGCCCAGTGCAGGACCAGCTTGGCACAGTGCATGCTCTTGAACCATTTGGTGAAGAGTATAATTGAAGCAAATGGAAGTAAGGGTCAGGGCATTGCAATCACAGGTGAAAGATGATATGGAGCACATGATGTGTACACATGTGAGAAGGGGCTGGATTTCCGGGGCATGTCACATATGGAGATGATGTACTCGGAGAGTGGATGGGTGTGTGCTATGCAAAAGGGAGAGGAGAATGGGCTTCCTGCAGGGATTTTATTCTGAGCATTTGGAAAACCCATTTCCAAAGAGGTTTGCAACCAGAGCAGGTGTTTAAGGAGGAAGAAAGGGAGGGAGACAGAGGAAATGGGAGCTTGTGTTTGGGCATGTCCAACATGAGATGCCCACCAGGCTCTCTCTCACATGGAAGTGTCCAGAAGATTTGGGAAGACAAAGGAGAGACTCGGGATGGAGATGTAAACTGAGAACACTCCTGACAGACAGCATCATCCATCACCATGTGCACACACTGTAATATATTCAGCCTTAAAAAAGCCTCTCCTGCTATTCCACTTCCCCTCCATCTGCCGCTCAGTTTCCCTGGTCTCCCTTACACAAAGCTCTGAAATAAAACAGATCTATATTTGCTATCATTTCTCTCCCTCTGTTCCCTCCTGAACGCCTTCCAAAGAGGCTTCCCTCCCGCCCACCCTGGAGGGGATCTTATCCTGTCACAGACGGTTCAATACTGACAATAAGCTGATTATCTCCATTGGACAATAAAGAAACTGAAGTTCAGAGAGGTTAAGGCCACTTGAGTATTCAATAGCAGGATTCAAACCGGAACCTCGCTCTCCTTTCCCCAGCAGCTTCTCTCTATACCAGCCGCATCCCTACTCACAGCAAAATAGCGTTTGCAGGGCTTGGGAGACAAATGGCATAATTTACACTGAGCATTTAAAAAACGCCACAAAATTATGCACATAGAAGATAATATTTTACCTCTGTGTATTTCTGGGTATAAATTGTTCATGTCTATTTTCTTACGAGAAATAAAACTTGGAGAAAGACGGCAAACTTATCCTTACTTTTGGATTTTAAAACATAATTTTACATAAATCATTGACTCTTAGGAAAAATAAATGTGGATGGCAGAGGATGAATGAGGGAATAGAAGGCAGGGGGTGATTGGGGTCTGTCCTTGGGACTATGACAGGTGCTTTTCAGAGCAGAGTGACAAAGTGTGCTATGTCAGTGATGTGGACAGGCAGCCTACATCTCCTTCCTGACCTAAGTAGCTGTGACTTAAAGTCAATTTTGTATTGTGGTGGCAGTAATATTTCTGTCTTCTATGGCTGTGTCTTCTGTTCTTGCTGTGGAAGCAGGGGGATCAACCAGAGAAAATGAAAAATGTTTGTTCTAAGGTGACTGTGTCTTTATATGCACATTCACCTCCTCTGTGAAATCCTGTAGCCAGAGTAGACCCACACTAGAGAAATCAGATGTGATGAAGTGCTTTTTATAGTTCATCACTTCATGTAGTGAATCTAAAAGTCACTCATGTGTAAATTAACACACTCCAAAAGTTGATCAAGCTATGGTTTAGATTAGAGTAGTGCCGTGGCTAGTTTCGGCTGTCAACTTGTCACACTGTAGAATCACCTTGAGAAGGGTCTCAAGGAGGGGGTGCTTAGATCAGATTTGCCTATGAAGTCTGTGAGTGAGTGCCTTGAGTTAATTAGTTGATGTGGGGTGACCCAGCCCACTGTGGGCAGCACCATTCCCTGGGGTCATGTCCTGTACTTTATAAGAATGGAGACAGTGAGCTGAGTATGCACTCAGTGACCTCTCCTTCTGACTCTGATGTGATGTGGCTACCTGCTTAAAGTCCCTGCCATACCTTCTGAACCACAATGGACTGTCACAAACCCTTTCTCCCCTAAGTTCCTTTTTTGTGTGAGGATTTTATCTGTTTAGCAACAGAATTGAAATCAGGTCAACTATGGTGCTAAGAGATCACATTTCCTGAGTGGCAACTTGGCCTGAAGTTGAATAAAGAGAGAATATGAACTGAAAAAAGAAAATGGGGGAGTCTTTAGGCAGGGATGGCTGTTGAATGTAGAGTCAGGACAGGGGAGATGAAAACATGGTTCATGAAAGTCTGTAATGCACTTTGTTTGAGAAGAAACAGTACAGTTAGTGAGTTCGGAGGCAGCTGTGGTGATGGGGAGAACTGGCAGATTGGGCGACCAAGACCTAAAAATAGAGGTTGCTGTTGGCTTCACACTGATGTAGGGTTATGGAGAACAAGGCTGGTGTGGATTGTGTGCATATATATGGGTGGAGTGTAGGTTATTGTAAAGAGGACTGATATTAGGAAGGGAGATGGGGACAGATGTTGGCATGGCTGTATCTGCAGGTAACACTGACACGTTACTTCTGGCTAAGAGCAGTAGACATTTTCTAGGTGCTGATGGGAGGGGGTAAAATAAGCATTTGATGTCCTGTGCACTCAGGATTAGTCTCCACTAATAAGCATTGCAGAATTCTGAATGTGTACAAGATCAAGCCAGTGTGCAGAGCTGGATAACTCTCTTTACTCTTATACTTGAGATTCTGACATGCTATTGAGATTTTTGATGTTCTGTCTACCTATTGAAGTATTTTGTGCCCATGTATATCAGGTGATGCGTTTGAACTGTATTGATTTGGTAGCATGTGGCATGGTTATGAATCCCAGTTGATGAAGGGGGTTGGGGGAAGCAATGATGCACAGAGAGACATCTTTACGATGGGTTCACCATCAGACAGCACTTGTAGTTCCTTACCCCATCACGTGTGTGGTGTGATGGGGAAAGTACAGCACACTGCAAGATATCAAGGAAGACACCCTTTGGCTTTGGATGAAGAGTTTAATAAAGGGGTAAACTGGTTTTGACAACTAGAACTGGAAGAAGAGAAGGTGGGTGGTGATTTGGGGTAAGGTAACAGTAATGAGTATGTCCAGAATGACACACTGAGAAATAGGAAGAAAGGCCAGTGTGGAGAGAACAGGGGGGAAGGACTGGGATGCTAGGTGAGTATGAAGCTCCTGGGTCCTTTCCAAGTAAGACCATTAAGTGATAGGACTTTAAGAATTGCTAGAACAATTGGGTGTTGTATCTTATGGCATTATAGAGGATCCTTTGGAAAACCAATAGGAAATTAAACTGAATCTGAGGAAATCAAGGAGTCAGTGGTCACATGAATCCAGTCTATAGGTGTGGATACAGGTGGTCCCCATAGAAATGAGAAAGTAGGCAGGTTTATTCAACATTGGTTTGGTAAAACACCTTGTTTGGGTACTGCTCAGATGCAATGGTGAATTTGGAAAGAGATGCTGAGCAGAGGGAGGAGAGACACACAGCAATACTGTACATGCTTAGCATAACCAGAAGGGAGGTTGCTTTTCCACCTGAGGCCATTCATCTCTTAGAATGTTACTGCTACTAACATTTTTGCATGGAAGTAAGTTCATGTAGCATGTATTTAATTTGAACTAGTCTCATTTTTCCATAACAACCTTTTAACACACACATACTCATCGACATGTGTTTTTTATATATTCATATGTGCTTATAGATTTATAGATAATTTTTAACAGAATACCTCCTGGCATTATCTCAAGGACTTAAGTGATCATTTTATGCTCTTCTCTATTTTCTAATCTGAATCAGAAATATTTTCTTCCAAAAACCAAGAAACAATTAAAGATTTGAGCAGCAATTTATCTGCTGCTATTGATTTTGTTTTAGCATAGAATGATGATGCCTAACAACAAAACAGTCTTTATAAACCTGGCTGGCAGCACTTCCCTCATGTTATTGTCTATTTTAGACAAAGCAAAGAGGCACATGATCCCAGAGAGCTTCAGCTGTGAGGAAAACAAAATAAAGATCAATATATATTGTCCCTATTTTTATTTTCTAACCAACTTCTTATTTCCTAGCTACCAGAAGACTACTGGGTTTGGGAATTAAATTAAAAACTATAAAATTGTGAATGAAAGTGAATCTTGGAAGTAATGAGAACAGTGTCTGAAGTAGAAACAGGTCGGACAAGAACTATGGGCACCTGCATAACCCTTATCTTCAAATTCAAGCCAAAGTGTGATGCTGAGGCTGGAGGCACATGCAGATAATTTTCAGCCAAGTGTTTGCATCTGGTATTATTATATTGAAAAAGCAATTTGATTTCCTGTCATAAAAGACGTTGAGAGAAAATTTGAGTAGCCAAAAGGGACCACCAGCACATTGCAAAATGAAGCTGAGCAGTTTTGTGTAAGTTGAGCATATTTATTTGTCTAATCTGTGGTGATTTTTGGCACTGATCCTGAGAACTTCTGGCTTCGGTGTGGTTTTCAATGACCTCTGTAACCTCCAGTGGCATCTTAAACCTCAGAATAGTTCCATTTTCCACCTGCTGTTGAGCAATTGTTTTGTTTACCAGCATCTATCAGATGCATGTGATGCTGAATTCCTCCATAGAAAATGTTATAAAGCCAGATATAACAAGCCTTCTGTGTAAGCTGATAGTGCAGGTAGACCCATGATGCCTATGAGGGTGGGGTAGGGCTCAAGATGGGCGGTGTGTGTTTTTGTTCAGCAGCAGGAAGCCATGTGCCCTTCCCCAAGTGCACCAAGAAGGCTCTCTGTAATGGTTCACAAGTGCCCGCTTTTGCCAACTCACTGTAGAGTCACCTGCTGCAGCAGCGAAGAGAAGCATTCTGCTGCTCACAGGACTATGACTTAGCTTGTGATATGTAAGTTTTTATTGGCAGACTACCTTACGAATGTGCTAAAACAATTTTCGAGTTGAACTCCTGGAACCTTCCTTGGGGTGCACAGAAACTTTGTGGAGCTTAGAAATGGGATGGCTTAATAATGGTCTCCTTGGGCACACATGGATGCCTGTAGATGAGGACTGTGCGTGGAGGGCCCCGTCATCCTAAGCAGATATGTTTTTTTTTTCACTCCCTCTCTCCCCTTGTTTGTTTGTTTTTTGAGTTGCCCACAGGGAAAAATGTAGCTAGCACGCTAGATTCCCACAGTAGTCCAGGTTGTTCCAAATCGTTTATGGTATCCTCACCAGCAGAAGGGTTGTTTTGGACTCTGAGGGAGAGAGATAAGGCAAGCCTCCAAGCTGGCAGATGACATGTGTGGTGGCCTTCCTACATTGAAGAGTACAGTGCCGATTGTCTACCTGCTCCTATCAAGGTTGCTAAAGGAGGGGAAAGTGGCCCAGGTGTGGGAGTACTAAAAATACAGGGAGGTAATTGTCCTGCCTTTCCCAATAATAGGACCTTAAAAAAACAATTGCCTTATTTTTGATGATGTTTATGTGTATATTTCCAGTATATAAACACATGAGTGCAGTCTCCTGAGGAGGCCAGAAGATGGTATTGGATCCCCTGGAGCTGGAGTTATATGCAGTTTTGAGGTGCCTGATGTGGGTGCTGGTAATTAAAGCTGTGTCCTCAACAAGAGCAGTACGTGCTTTTAACTGCTGAGCCGTCTCTCCAGCCTTCATTGGAGTCATTTTGAAACCTGACCTGATATTCACAGCAGTGACTGGAAAATCAAATGTCTTAGTTACTTTTCTATTGCTGTGGTAAAATACCATGACCAAGGCAACTTGTAAAAAATATTTAATTTGTTTCATGGTTCCTGAGGGTTAGAGTATGTGGTCATCGTGGCAGGGGAATATGGCAGCAGGCAGGCATGGCGCTGGAGCAATAGATGAGAGCTCACATCTTGAAGGATGGCAAGAGAAATCTAATTTGGAATGGCATGGGCTTTTGAAATCTTGAAGTCCATCCCTGGTGACACATCCCCTAATCCTAATCCTTTACCAGTGGTTTCATCAACTGGGAAGCAAGCATTCAAATATATGAGCCCCTGGGGGTCATTCTCATAAAGTTACTACATTAAGATGCTCCATTGACTCTGAACTCACCCACTCCCAGAATTCTCTGTCTCCAGTTAGGTAGGGTAACAATGTCTCACTCTCAGAGGAGATACATTCTGTTGGACAACTATTACACCATGTTCCTCTTTCTCCTGTGAAATAGAAGAGACAGTTGTCTTTTTAGCCAACATATTCACGTGTCCACCATGTAGTCTGATGGCCAGGTTCTCTAGGTTTGGCATGTATATGTGTGCTTTACAAGGAGGGAAGTGGAGGAGACTATAAGTCCAGAGCATAGAACTGACATGTGCTTTGGTTAAATGCTTGTACTTCACATTCTATGTTCAGTAAATGTTCAATAATGACTGGATGAAGGACAGTCATTTTAGCAAAACCACCTTGTCTCAATGTCCCCTTCAATGATCTTGAGCTCCAAGCTGGTAGTAGTCAAGGTCAAAAGGTGACCTTGTTTTCCATTGAGGACTGTCTTAGTAGGCCTCCTCCTACAGTGCCATGGAGTTCTGTTTTGTCCTACAGCATATGAACCACACTACCACAGTGTGTCATCTTTCCTCACTATGCCCTACACTGTGGTCCTGTAGATTCTACAGTCTCGTTGCTCATGTTTAAAGTTTGGTTTCTGCATCAGACTGGGTGACTTGGAGCAAATTATTTGATTTTTTTCTAAAGCTTCAGTGGCCTTTTTCAGAATATGGGGCAAATCAATAGCTAAATTATGGAGCCAACACAAGTCTCCAACAATAGAGGAATGGGTAAGAAAAATGTGGTAGATACACTGCAGAATCGTTTTCAGCCTTAAGGAAGAACAAGTGGATACAACCAGAGATAATCATATTAAATGAACTAAGTCAATTTCAGAAAGACAAATGACATCTGCTTTTTCTCATTTGTAGGTCCTAGGTTTTAAGTAGATACATCAAGCCAACACACACACACACACACACACACACACACACACACACACACACACACACATACGTGTGTGGGTTGAAAACAGAATTAAAGCTATCTTTGGGGACAAAGGGGGCAAATGGGAAGGAAGGATAGTAAGGTAAGGAAGGGCTGGCGTATGAGCGTAGCTGTGCTCATCATACAGTGTGTAGATGGAGGAAAAGTTTTTTTAAAAAAATGGTCCTGGATGCTGGGCGGTGGTGGCACATGCCTTTAATCCCAGCACTCGGGAGGCAGAGCCAGGCGGATCTCTGTGAGTTCGAGGCCAGCCTGGGCTACCAAGTGAGCTCCAGGAAAGGCGCAAAGCTACACAGAGAAACCCTGTCTCAAAAAACCAAAAAACCAAAAAAAAAAAAAAAAAAAAAAATGGTCCTGGACAACTGCTCAGTGGGTAACCCTGTTTTCTGCCAAGCCTGATGTGTTGACGTTATAGGAAGAAGAGAGCCATCTCCTGCAAATTGTTCTCTAGTCTCCACTTGTATGCTGGGGCACATGTGCAAGTGTGTGCCTGCACAAACCCAGGATAAATAAATGTAATTTTAAACAACATGAAAAAATGAAAAATTGACACTGAATCTGAAAAGTAAAAACAGAAAATGGAAAGACTGAAAGGACTTGCCCCATGGAGTTAAGCCTGGTGGAATAGAGTGTGTAAAACCCTTGGTCATATGTTTCCTGCAGCCTCCTTCCCTCAGTTGTCCTGGTGCTGCTCTCCACTGAGGGCTGAGGGAGCATGTGCCTGGTAGCCTCTCTTCTCAGCTATACCTCGCCTTGGACACCACTCTTGAAATTATCAAACCATGTGCTACCAGGCATATTGCAGAAAAATATGGTGCTGAGAATCTCAGGGCTTATATATTTTATCTCATTGGCAAAGGATTTTCAAAGGTTTGGAGCTTAAATTAGAGCTCGCATTTACACCGAGTCGGGAGAAAGCCACCATATGCCTCTCCATCTTGTGTGTGGTGTGACTGGAATTGAGAGGGAACGACAACACCGGGGCTCTAGCCAACACTTGAGGCCAGCAGGCTAAATCCAGAGTGAGTGTCGTCCCAGCTCTTCCTGGTTCTCTCTGCCTGTGCCTTTGACCTTGACAGCCAAGGTCTGTGTGGCTCCTCTTTGCTTCCTGCCATTAATCAGCCCGGAAGCATCATCTGTATAGACAGCTGGGTTGGGTTGAATAATGCGTATATGTTTTCTCATTTGACTCAAGCTTCGGTTAAACCTGCATTGCATCCATTGGGAGGCTTGGCTATGGGCCGGGCACATCTTCAGTGAAGCACTTTCTTCCCCTGGGAATTCTATAAATTGGCTTTTCATGTTATCTTCTCATTTCTAAGGGGCCTGTGATGATGATAACCCACAGCTTCTCTTAGAGTGGAGATCTTTGCCAGAGGAGGGGGAGGGATGGCATTTATTCCCACTGACAAATAAGGCCACATTTTGATTTGGAGCTTTGAGATTTGAAGGGTGGCAGATAACACGTGTGACAGGAAGTGTTGCTTATCATGGCAGATGAGGCTCCCTATGCCCCACTTTACAATTGCATATACTAAAAAAAGTTATATGTGCCTCGTAACACATACTTTATTGGGTACGGATAAAGTTAACGTAAGCAGAAAGCACACAGTTGCTAGAAATGAGAGGAAAGGAACAAAAATCATGCATAATATGTGGCTTAATCCAAAACACAACTTCTCACACTTCTTAGGTTGACCTAGAGGTTCTAAAAAATGTTTTTATTTATTGTCTGGCATATTGACTCATACCTATAATACCAGTACTCAGGAGGCTGAGGCAGGAGGATTGTCATGAGTTATAGGTTAGCCTGTGATACAGAGTCAGCCTGCTTCAAAACCAACAAAAAACTAACCAAGCAAATAAGCAAGCAAGAGACTTTGGAAATGGTTCGACAAATAAAGTGTTTTTCTTGCAAGCAGTGCAAGGGTTAGGATTTGGACTTCAGTCCACACATAAAACTTCCATGTTCTTGGCAGCCTTTGAGATGGACACTTGGAGCATACTGGCTGTCGGACTGAGACTGAAGTTCTGGGCTCAGTGAGAGATGGATTCTCCGTTAAAAAAGTGCAGAATGATTGAAGAAGACACCAGACTTCAACCTCTGTCTTCCACATGCACAGACACACAAGTGCATGAACACACACACACACACACACACACACACACACACACACACACTCATGAACACACCTACACATTGCACACATGTACATCCTACATAGACATATACATGTCCAAACATTCTGATTTATTTAACAAGCTTGAATTTCTCACCAGATTGTTGATATGACTTTTTGAAGTTCTCATGGAAATTCATGGCAGACATATGCTGGGAAGGCAGTCATCATGACCCTTGGTTTTGAGAATTTTCCACTAGACCTTATAACAGGAACCTCTCGACCTAGAGATGGGGAAACTGGCTTTTGCAAGTTAGAACCAAAAGAGTTAGTTTCAAACTTGGAATTTGACACCTGTCCTGAGAGATGATGGCATGGGATTGCACTGAGTGTACTGAGGAAGGAGCCACAGATTCTGGCATTTAAGTCACTTCCAGATGTGTTTGTGAGAAGATTGGAGAACTGACTGGGCCTGTTCTCTATTTCTCTCTTCTCCCCCTGTACCAGTCACTGCTAATTCCTTGTCCCTACCCCACCCCATGCCACACACATACCGAAGTAGACTTTGGTGACTATGAGTATCCTCTAACTGAGCTTTTCCCAGTGCACAACTCAGGACCGATTCTTTGATGTTGTGTGGAGTAACTACATTATTATCTGTAGAAGGAGTCTTTTAGCAATGTTGAATCAAACTAAGTGTGTGGGGAGCTAAGTGATGAATGGAGGTAGGTATGGATTAACTGATGAATGACATTGATAGTTTCCTCTCATCTTCTTTTAAGTTATTTCTCTTTCTTCTCCCTCCCTACTGGTATATTCTTTACTCTACTGCTGTGTCTCCTTTCCCATCATTGTTACCTTCTCTCTGTCATGTACCCATGCATGGTCACCATTTTCCCACTCTATTAACTGAGATCTTTAATGAGTTTTGTTACTCAACATTTTCCTATACTAGGGGAAGTTGTCTGGCACTTGGATCTTAGAGACAAGGTGGCAGAGACCTACAGTCCTATCTTGACTGTTCCATGTAATAACTGGGTTACTCTTGATACTTGCTCTAAATTCTGTGGGATTCTGTGGGCTACTTTCATCATTTTCATTTGGGAATGGGGATGATACCTGTCCTACAGTAGTGGAGTGATTGTATAAGATTGTGTATATCACTTTAATTAGAAAGTTCTGCTGTGTTAAAGACTTCCAGCAAGCATCATTTATTATTGTAGATAAGGAGCATCTTCCTTGGGCCTCTTCTCAGAAGACACAGGACTTCGTCTACTATTTCAAAAGAGGCTAAATGATATATTTTCCCTAAAGTCAATTAAAAGTGTCAACCAAGTGCACTAGAACTAATACTGGGCAACACTTCTATTCACCTGATATCTATGAGATTTTTGGAATATGGGTCTTAGTTCCACAGAGAAATATGTGATGAACATAGTTTATCATGCCTTTCCTTGAGTCATCTCTCTCTTTCTCTGGTGGATTCAATGATCTCAGTGCTAATAAATCCCGTGGGTGAAGAACTGTGCCCACAAACACACTCATCCATACACTGCTTTGTTGAGTCTCCCAAGAGACTGGAGATTTGCTTATTGTTACTACTGAAAAGATGGTAGAGAGACAGGCATAGGTCTGGCAAACAAGATGGTTTGGTTCTTAGAATAATAAATTTTGACCCAGCCTAATATTCACAATCTTAAAAAAATTATTTAGAAGAGTAGAAGGAAGTGACAATGTGTGGGGAAAGGGATGGCATTAGATCAGGAGGGTAGAGAGTCATAGTCATTGACTGGCCGAGAGACCCAGAATTGCTTAACTCTGCCAGCTTTGGGTACAACCTTTCCTAATGAAGGATAGAAACAGGCTGCCTCAGAACAGAAAAACCCAGAACAAGGCAGGCTCAGTCTTTAGCAGGTTTTGGGCACACACTGGGTGGAAATGTTAAACATTTTATTGCATTTATTCCTCAGTTGCCCACAACCCAAGTTTACCTGGACCCCTCTTAACTATGCCCATTCCTTGGAGTTCTTAGGGACTTTTGTTTTTTACCTTCAGTGGATTTGGTGACCTAAGACATACCTTCCCTTCAAAGCTCTGTCTCCCCTGAGTCTGCAAATCTCCTTTCTACACACTTCTCCTCTAAAATAATTCCTTGCTTAATTTTCAAAAGTATTTACTTATTTATTATATTCAGTGGTGTGTGTGTGTGTGTGTGTGTGTGTGTGTGTGTGTGTGTGTGTGTGTGTGTGTATGTTGAGGTCCCTACATCTTGATTTCCATAGTGGATAGATTTACTAATATTCCCACAGCTTGGAAGAATTGGTTTTCTCTTTCTGCTCTGTAGGTCCTAACGATTGAACTCAGATCTTCAGACTTGGTGGCAGATGCTTTTACCCATAGAGTCATGTTGTGGGCCTAATTATTTTTCACAGAAAGTGCTAGCTTTCATAAAGACATTCATTTATGTGAATCATATCCTGTGACCATATTAATTCCTTTATTCTCTCCCTGTTCTTGCTAATTTCCTTCCTGTGGCAAATGGTTCTCTTCCCTTCTCCTTCTATGTAATGGGTTTGCATATGCAAAATCTGGATTTTTGCATATGAGAGAAAAACATGATATTTGTCTATGTCTCACTTATCTCACCTAACAAAATGATCTCTCAATACCCATTTTCTTGGAAGTGATCTAACTTTATTATTTATGAATGAATAAAATCCCATTGTGTATATGTTCCATGATTTCTTTATCTGTTTGTCTTTTCATGTGTGTCTAGGTTGGGTCTCTTTCTTGGCTTCTGTGAGTATACTGTGGCAAACATGGGTCTTCGAGTATCTCTGTGGTATTCTGAGTCAGTCTGCTTCACACACACTCAGAACTACATAGTAGTCCACCTGTTAGTTTTCATTTTAGATTTTGAGGCCCCTCCATATTGATTTCCATAGTGAGTGGATTCATTCATATTTCCACAGCACTGAATGAGTTTCTTTTTCCTCTACTATCTTCCATAGCACTTATTGTTTTTTTTTTTAGTGTTTAAATGACATGACATGTACGTGTGTGTGTGTGTGTGTGTGTGTGTGTGTGTGTGTGTGTGTTCACATGTGAAGGGACAACTTCTGTGAGTTAGTCTTCTGCCTTCACCACATTAGTCTCAGGAATCAACTTCAGGTCAGGAGCCTTGGTGGCAGTCACATCTCCCCATTGAGCAATCTCAGCAGCCTTCTTGACAGTAGCTGTTCTCATCAGGATGAGATGGATTCTCAGTGACGTTTGAAATTGCATTTACTTGATGGTTAGTAAGGTTTACTTTCCCCCACATTTAATGATCCTTTGTACTTCATTTTTGAGAACTATCAGGGGTCTTCTTGACTATCGTCCTGGTGAAGGAAGTTGCTCTCCAATGTACTGAACTTTTGCTTTCTCATGAGTGATATAAAAACCATCATAAATAAGGCTAAGCTGTTGAAGACTAGAGACTCAGATGTATACTAGTGGCCTAGTAGACAACTCTACCTCAAATATTATGTATCCTATGTGGAATTTAACATCGGTTATGATTGAAAACCATTGCTTGCCCCCATCTTCTCAGGTGGTAGTTGTGAGGTATCCAATGTAGAAATCCTGTCAGGTGCCATGTTTTAACCTTACCATGTCATGCCTCAGATTGCTGCTGAGGAGTCACAGAAATCAATATGTTCCTCATTCTTCATGACCAAGTCACTTCTCACCTAGGCTTTGGTGTCCATCTTCTGCTGGGTAGTTTTCCTCTCTTTCACCTCAAATCTATCTTCCATGAAAATAAACACCTGGTTAGGTCTTTGTCTATTTATTATAATGAGGATATGACCAAGCCTGGTAACACAATTTCCTTCTCCCTGAGTCATGGAAACCCTTAATCTCCCCCTTACAAGACCAACAACCCGGAGTCCATTGCACACCAAACCCACTACTCATTTTTGACTTCCTAATGCTGTCACCTCCTCTATCCCACTCCCTTCTCCTATCTCTGTTTGGTAACTACTCATTACCCTCTGCCTCTCAGTTCAGATATGACTACCCTGTGTATTTTCCTAGCTCTAGGCTCCCTTTCTGGGTTTGGGCCCTTCTTTGGGCACACATTATGCTTGTGCTTGTGTGTAGTCTATGCCTGGCAAGTGCAGTTTGGTGCGCCCTTGCAGAAGCCATCTGTTTCCATCCCCAGTGTGTTTGTGCCTCACACAGAGGATGATTATGGTTGCTCGTATTTCTTTGTCCACTGTTTAATATGGTATGCATTCTACTTCTGTTCTAGTTTTATTCTATTACTAAGACAAACACCATGAATAAAAGTAACATAGAGAAAGAAAAGGTTTATCTTAGTTTATAGGTCACAACCCATCATGGAGAGAAGCTAGAGCAGGAACTCATCTGTGAACTTGAAACTAGGCCTACTTGCCAGTCTACATAGCATTACCTCTGACTAGTAAATTCACTCAACACCAAGAAGTTCACCATGGAGGATGCTGCCTTCTAGCTCATACAGGCTTACTGCTTATTCTTAACTAGCTTTTATACACAGCCAGCACACAGCCCACAGTGGGATATGCCTTTCCCCATCAAGTACTCAAGATAATCTTCCACAGAAATCATGTCTATGCAATTTCTTGGTTGAAGCTTTTCCTCTCAGATGACTAGGCTGTGTCAAGTTGATAACTTATGCTAACTAGGACAGTGAGTATATAAAAGCCAACAGATGTGGTGCTTGATATTTTAAAGACTACTTAAGGAGCAAAAGGATGAATCTAAATATTTTTTAATTTATAAGAATAATCTGAAAATTAACCAAACCAGTAATCATTAACAATTCTGATCATTAAAAAGTTTTTTTTAGGAAAGCCCATATGAATGTATGCCAGTTTCTTCTTGCCACTAAATCTTTCAAATGTACAGCCAGAGAGAAACAATTTTGAAATACACTAAAGTGAAGTGCCCAGGAGTGATGGATTGCTTGGAAGAAGTATTAATCCTAGAACTCGATTTCCTTTAGGAAACATCCTCATCATGGAGCCCTGTCCCCGTGATGGATTTTACTTGGTTTGGCAGTACTTAGAGTTGGCATCTTGCATTGTAGACCAGTCCCTGTGCAGCAACCCTCTCTTCATTTTGACTTGCTTACTTGTCTTCTTCCACTTTCAGCATCAGTTTACTGAAAGTCAACAGAACACATGTGTTTTTGTGGACTTGGAACTCCTTTCTGCCCTGAGGAGCATGAATTTGTGAAATGGATTCTAAGCTTTCTGATTTCAGGGAGCAGGCAGGTAGGAAAGAGCAATGCTGATATGCTGGTGTGTGTGTGTGTGTGTGTGTGTGTGTGTGTGTGTGTGTGTGTGTGTGTTTTCTTGAATGTGGAGGTACTCGAACACAATTGTGTGCATGCATGTGAAGGCTAGACAACAATCTCGGGTGTTGCTCTTCAGGCACTGTCAACCTTATTTAACACAGGCTTGAAAGTTGCCAAATCCTCTGTGTCTGCCACTCAATGAACCCCAAGGATCCACCTGTCTCTGACTCCTCAGAATTACACATGCACTACCATGCCTACCTTCTTGCATGGATGATGGGTTTGAACTCAGGTCCTTGCATTCACGTATTGAGCACTGACTGAACCATCTCCATGGTCTCAAAGTATGTTTCCTTTTTAAGTGGTAGAAGTCTGCTTAAGCACCTTCACATAGATGGAAGTTCTGATGTAGGAAACAGGATCCTGTTAGATCTGAAAATGGAGAACATTACTTTGGGAAGTCCAGCCAAGCTTAGGATTAAAGTGGATGAGTGAGATTGGAAACAGCTGTGCGTTGGGACTCAAATCATCAAAACCTTGAAATGATTATGAAGTGGATAAAAATGATTCCTGAGAGCTGCTGCCATCTGTAGAAGTCCTAGGCCCGGTGCCGTGCATGCGTTTTCAGATGGTGCATCAAACAAGCCTGTTAGGTAGAGTTCATTGACCCCTACGCTTTTTGGTTAAGAAGACAGAAGAGCCGGGCGTTGGTGGCGTATGACTTTAATCCCAGTACTAGGGAGGCAGAGCCAGGCGGATCTCTGTAAGTTTGAGGCCAGCCTGGACTACAGAGGGAGTTCTAGGAAAGGTGCAAAACTACACAGAGTAACGCTGTCTTGAAAAACCAAAAAAACAACAACAAAGAAGAAGAAGAAGAAGACAGAAGCTCATAAGAGTCAATGAGGGACTGGGGAAATTGCTCAATGGGTAGGAATATTCTTGCATGAGGACCCAAATTCAAATCCTAGCTGTCATATAAAAATGACAAGCATGATTTGGCTGTGTGTCTGTCTATAACTCCAGCATTATGGATGAGCTCAGGTCAAGTGGAGTGAAGTGGAGTGGCAGAAACAGGCAGATCACAAGGTCTTACTGGCCATCCAGCCCTGCTGAAGAGGTTAACCTATGGTTCAGAGAGAGACCCTGTCTCAAAGCAATGAGGTGGAGAATGAGAGAGAGAGACATGACCTTCTGTGTCTTCAGCATGTTTGAACATAAGAACTTGCACCCACACATTTATGTGCACCACAAACATATATCACACATATAATATAGCAACACAAAAGTAATAGATGAGTAAATCAAAGGTACATGTGTATGAATTGATTGAATATCTTCCAAGTTTGCAGATGTGTTATCTTGAGCAAGTGATGTAGAGAAGTCTCAGGTCCAGCATATATAAAACCATAAAGGTAACACTAATCTTCCTTGTTTCTGCAGCTGATTCAAGTAGTTGCTATGAAACATTTAACATGGTGCATGGGATGGGGTCTGCTATACATCCAGATTATTATTAACAATAACTCTATAACTTCCTGTCCTAAAAGGATTCAATTTGATTCAAAGCCATGACATTAAAAATGGACTCCACCCTCTGGTCTGAGCCATTTCCTAACTAGATCCTTGATTGGAAACAGGGAAATAACATACAATTGCAAAAATCTCTACATTATTATTTTCATTTTTTCCTGGTGCCGTCAACTTGTTATTTGTGCTATTTCTTAGAATAATGGAATTTATTCAGGCAATTTATTCTTAATTCAAGTGTTACAAATGGCACTGTGCAATGCTTATATATCATGCTAATAATGTCTGGTTCATCCTTATCCCCAACCTCCTTTATCTTTACAAATAGAAACAATGACTTCCTACTTTCCCCCTGTTTTATTGAATTTCTGTGTCCAAGTCCTCTCTGTTCTCTGCTTCCACTGCATACCTCGGATTGAAATGGTGTTCAACAGCCTCCAACATAAATTTAAAAGCATCTACCATATGCTTTCTTTGACACTGAGTGTATCAGAGTGGAAGAAAAGTGAAGAGAACAATATACTCACTCTTTCTGGCTATAGCTTAAATTCATTAGTTAGTGATATGTATCTAGGTTATGATTTTTAGACAAACACAAAGCTTTCTATTGGGAACTTCAATAAAATGAATGCCTTTTAAGGGCATAAGCTCCATAGACAGTTTCATTTTCTATCTTTGAATGATCTTCATTTAGACTTTTAGCTCCAAAGCAGCTCTTGGTGGCTCTTCAGGCTATTATTTCTAGCCCCTGCTTTCCTTCTGAACTTGGGGCAGGTTTGTTTGCCCCACCTCTCTGTTTCCCCATCCACCAACAAGAATACCTTTAGGACAACTTCTGACTTACCTATCTGTGCTGTTCCTTCCACATCTGTGGATCCCGTGTACTTATGTTGGGTTCCCATAAGCCAACCCTGAATTCTTCTTTATCCCCTACCCAGTTCCAATTGGTTAATATGCTCATTTTGGTCTATTCTGTGCAAAGACAAGAGCAGATACTGTTAGTATAGGAAACCGGAACCAAACTCTTTCAGTCAGGATGATTTGTGGGAATGCAAGGGTTAAGGAGAGGGCAAAGGAATGAAGATGTGCAGAAAGAAGCAGAAAGCTAATTTTGGCAGATTAAAATATGGAAAGCATTAACAGACTTGGGAAGATGGACTCCCGAAAGAAGGCATTGTAGGCTGGACTGGGCTGTACATGTGTTTGGAACATTCCATGCTGTCTATTCCTTTATCAAAGAAACCCACAGAGGGAGATTATTTTTAAGAGATAGAAATAGAGAAAGATGTATTTGTGATGAGCTATGTTTGGGAACTCTAAGACCTTGGACATATCACTTTGTGACCTTGAGCATGTTAGTTCACACCATAGGGGTTAATTCATTTTCTGAAAAGGAGAGATTTGGGTCAGCTCATTTCCAGCATTCTATGTTTTCATACAGTGTGTTATGGGGAGGGACACAAGTGAAATGTGTAACAATTCAAAGTTGGTGGATTCTGCTTGCTGCTGGCTAGAATTATATTCAGAATGACAGTATATGCTTGCTGAAATATAGAATAATAATGAGTCTAGTATTAATATAATCTGGCTTATGCATAATACTCATATAAACATAAGTATATTGAGAGAAAATGATGTTGATAGAATACGCCATCAAGATGAACTTCAGAAAAAGGAAACTTCACCTTATCTAAATAGTTTTCCCCTTTTCTCTATTGTCATCTTCATTTTATATTGTCATTAGGTTTCCTACCTGGCAGATGGATTTCAAACTGTTTCTGATTGGGGACTTTTTCCATTTCTATAATGCACACTTTTCTTTCATTTACAAAAAGCAAATAGATCACGTGTTTTCTCCTCTTCTGCAGTAAAGAAATAAACAGCCAAAAGTGTTTCTCTGCTCAATTCCATTTTCTTATTGAAAAGGTATTTAATAGAAATGAAAAATATTCATTTATTTTTTTTGAACAGTCTTATCACCCATCTCTTTCTTGGGGTAAATACTCCTTAAAACAAGCTAAATGCACATCCTTAATAATTTAAAGGCAGAGCCAGCCATGTGTAAAATAGGTGTGTGTTCACATAATTGACTACAGTATTTTGCTACATGGCTAAACGCATGGTTTCCCCTAATAGAAGGCCATTGTGGCCGACATCACATTTTCTAGTTCATAAAAGTCAAATGAGCTGTGACCATCGTCTCCAAACTTAATGGAAAGTTCATTTGGTGACTTCTGAGTTTTCAATGGTGTCTTTCTGGGATGAATCAATAGATCTGAAACACATTAGTGGATCATATCTCCAAAAGGTCTAAACCTGAGTGGCAACAATGGGGGATCTAATGCAGATTGATTGCTCTTCTAGCACGTTGTACCAAAAGGTCTCCAATCTCCTTAACAGTATAATGAATTTGCATTAACCAAATAATACTCACCTGATGGAGATCACTTGAGTTGTCTATCCAGTCACTGATCCTTTTGTATTTCAAACTTTTGGTGGAAGGATGGAAGGTGAGTTTAATCTGTGGAAAGTAAAAAAAAGAAGTGATATCATACATAAGTCAATAGAGACTCTTGCGGGTAGGGGTCTCTCAGTGTTGAGAGCATGCTTATGCAACTAATTTTACATAACACTGCCAACAGTCTTAGCCAGAGCTACCTATCAAGAGGTTACCAAAGACAGAGGGAAAACACATAAGTCATGTCCTGGACTGTGTAAACACCCTGGTGCCTAGCCATAAACTGTAGTTGGAATGCTCAGGGACAGCCATCCATGACCTTGGACAGAAGCACAGCCCAGTGGAGAAAACCGGAGATGGTACCATTTGGGAGAAGCAAGTGAAGATGTCCACAGGGCCATGGTAGTGAAGACACACTGGATAGGGTGCCATGTCATTTCTGTTAGCCCAGGAAACACCTTGATTCCAAAAGGCAGTGAGAGAGCATGGAGCTAAAAGATCTTTCTAGAAAGATTAAAGCATCATATTAATACTGGAACTGTTGTTTCAAGAGGAATCAGAATACTTTCTAGGGCAAGAGAGTGGGTGGCCCATTGTGCACACTGTCTCAACCCTTACAATATGTGCCTCCAAAGAAGGCAGTTGTCAGGATCTGAAAAACAGCAGTTACCTGACATGTATGTACATGCACCTATGCCTGTGTAGCTGGAGTCAAATGATATGGGCAATTCCACCTGCTCTTCAGAGCTAGTGAATCATCAGTTTTGCTGTAACAGGACATATGGCTCCTGAAATCACTGCACTGTGTAAAATCACACAATAAAACCCATAGGGCTTACAGGGAAAATGGGATTAGAAACACTGTTCTCAAAAACCTCCATTAGTGACACATTCAGAAGGGGTAGGGATGCTCTGAAAACCAGAACAGTTTGACACATACTAAATGATTAAGAAACACGTAACTATTACAAGGACAGTGGTTCACCTTGAAGGAAGATGACCAGAGTTTTGCTGGAGGAAGTGGAGAGCGAAAAATAGTGGCTGATGAGTTACTGTGCCATGGTAGAGAAGGAGTAAGGGTTCTCTGAAGCCAGATGTAAATTCTAACTGTGCATCTGGGTGTGTGTTTCTTATGGCATGTACTGGGAACTGGGCTAGGGCTGAGGTATGAACCGTGTGTGTGTGTGTGTGTGTGTGTGTGTGTGTGTGTGTGTGTGTGTGTGTGTAGATTGGGTGGGATTTCCTGCATTACAACCTAATGATATATTTGGCAGATGAAACCAAGCATGAACAGATGTGAGGCCCCATCTTACATATATGTTGTTCTCTAGCATGTGAACTTGTGGAAACATATTTGCATTTTTAAAAGACATGATGTAGGAGCTGGAGAGACAGTGTAGTCAGTATGAGGACCTGAGTTTGATACTCATAACCCATGTAGAAAAGTCAGTCATGAGATGGGCAAATCCACATGCCACTGAGTGGGACATCCTGAGTTTGATTCCAAAGACACATGTAGTAAAGGAGAGAATTCACTTTTGCAAGTTGTCCATTGACCATCACATATGAACCATGGCATGGGTACCCCAACACAGAGAGATAGGAATAACTAAATAAGTAAGTAAATAAATAAATAAATGCTATTTTTAAAGATTTTAAAGTTGAATAGCATTGGACAGATTGCTGGGGCTTGTTGGCCAGTCAGCTTAGTATACTGGACAAGTTCTAGGCTAGTGAGAGACCATGTCTCAGAAAAAAAATGGTCAGCAGTGCCCAAGGAACAAAATGCACCCAAGGTTGACTTATGGTATATACACACATATGCATGCCCACATACATACCTGAACCAACAGACAGACAGATAGGCAAACAGACAGACAGACACACACACAGAAAAGAGAGAGGGGGATGATAGAACTATGGGTGAGCACACACATGACAGAGAAAGCCCCTTGACTCAGTGAGATCAGTCCCTACCTGCAAGTGTGTCAGCCTTGCATGTGACTAGGCTTTGTCATGCTTTACTTGTAAGTCACCCCCTCATCTTGTGTTCATCTAAATTAAAATACCCAAAATATGTTCTGAGGTGGGGGGTGATAGCTATGTTGGGCGCCGAGGAAGTGTGCATATGTCCCCTTAGAGAAGGTTCGTTTTCATCTTGGACCTCTGCTTTAGACATGTCTTTAGAACCTAGCTTCTGCACAGTTCTGTTCCTGATGCTTTTTATCTATTACTTCCATACCCTGAAACAATTTGATTCCAATGATCAGGAATGGACTAGAGATAGTCATTGCTTCTGAGATTGGCCTTGAGATTGGGTCATTTATGGCCACCCACAGGAGAAGGGTGTTTTTCATATTGGCCTTAAAGGAACTGTGAGATCGTTCATTCCGTCTTCTTAGTTGTGTGGGAGAGAATGCCAAGCCTTGGAGAGGAGAGTATTGGGAATGCATCTCCTGGGATAATATTTGTCTAAGACATACAAAATTCTGGTTTCAATCACTGGCGGGACAAAGGAGGGGGGATGAAGAGGAAGAGGAAGGGCAAAGGCAGGTATTATGTTAATTCATCTTTTTTCTTTTCTGTATTTTCTCTTTTTGCTATTTTTATATATATTTTTAAAATAAACATGTTTTGAGGTATGACTGGCACATAGAAAGCTCTGTATATTTGATGTCCACATCTCATGTGTCTAGATATCAGAATACCTCTGTAACCATCTCCATGTTCAAGGTTGTGCACCTGTGTTTATTCAGCAGCTTAGGCAGCTTCTTCATGTTTCCTTCATTTTATTGCATTTTCTGCTCTATACAGGTTTTCTTCTTGATAAGAACACTTAACAATAAGATCCATCATGCTAGCAAATTCTAAAGTACATAACCCAATATCTTTAACCAAAGGCCTGTCTTGTTCAGGAACCTCCTAGAAAGTGAATCTTTGTATCCTTTGAAGACAATTCCCCATTTTCTGCTTCCTTCCCATAGTGGCCTTATTCGACCATCATCCTGTAGTTTTATTTTACTATTATTATTATTATTATTACTACTACTGTTATTGTTATTATTGTTGTTGTTTTGAGACAGGTTTCTTTGTGTAGCCTTCTCTGTTCTGGAACTCACTCTGTACACCAGGCTGGCCTCAAACTCATAGCGATCCACCTGCTTCTGCCTCCTGAATGCTGAGATTAAAGGCAGGCACCACCACCACCACTATATCCCAAGTTGGCTTAGAATTCATTATTTAGCCCATTGGCCTTGAACTCTCTGTAGTCCCTACACCTCAGCTTCCCAAGTGCTAGGATAATGAGTGTATGCCAAGTTAGCTATAACTACCTCACAGGAATGGCTTCATGTAGTATTTGCCCTCCATATCTGGCCTTAAAGGAACTGTGGATACTAATACAAATACATCTTCCATATGGATACTAATACAAAGACATCTTCCTTTTTTAAAGCTAAGTCATTTCCTGAGTTGTGACAGAACCACACATTTAAATATATTGCTGAAAATATCAAAGAACTGTATTTGGGAGAATGCAAATTGATCTGGAGTATTCTAGAAGGTTTTAGAAGCTTCAAAACCTATTAGGCACTTAGAATAACTACATCAAATAAAAGACACACAATCCATCCAACTAATCAAAGCAGATAAACCCACTGTTTGTCTTTTGCACTGGTATTTTATGGAGCTATTTGGAGCTAACCATAGAGAAACATGATGATGGTGACAGGGTTGAGGGACATATGAAATTTGAAACTAATTCCCAGGCACAGTCACAATGTCCCCAAAATGAACCATTCAGAGACAAAGAAAAGATTACCAAGTTGAGATAGTTTCAAATGTGTACAATCTGAAGGGGTTGATTTCTTATGATGCCATTAATTGAGTTGGATGGCCTCATTGACAACCAATGTTGTTGTCAGGGCATTTTGTGTGTGTGTGTGTGTGTGTGTGTGTGTGTGTGTGTTTTCCTGGCTCACACTTCTCTAGTAAACCTTAGATTTCCACAGAGGGCATTCAGAAAGAAAGACATGAAAGAAAAAAAAAACCCACACACAAATGCGAGATAACGCATGATTAAGTTTTGACCCCGTAGATTGTTAACCTTCAAAGCTAACTCTGCAGTAGCACAATATTATTAGCAATAAAAGGAATTTGCTTTGCCCTTTTTTTAAATTACCATAAACCGATTGACTGAGACAGAATGATGTTAATATTTAAGAAGTAGGACACTAGATTCTATTATCTCAGAAGCTCTGTCACCAGGCCCTCTCTGTAGTCCTGTTATCTAATTATTGGGCTTAAATTGCATTAGTGTGCTGGCAATTTGTCTACCCCTGGAAAAGTAATTGACATTTGGGTTACTGCTTCATATGTGGGCGACTTGCTAGTCAGTTCCGAAGAGTCCTCTCCTGTCAGGGCAGATTAGTTTAATGTTGCCTGGAAGAAAGGGAAACTCTCTGTTTTAAGGTGTGCCACCTCTGTTCCTGGGCACAATTTGGTATTAAAATTTCAGTTCCGTATCAAAGCTGATAAGTCACCTGAGATGAAATTGAACAAGGTTGTCGTGACAAAGTAATTAATGGCATTTTATGACTTTCAGATGACTTTAAGGGACACATACTTAGTCTTTGCCTGCGTCTTCCACCATGTTGATAAATATGTATTACACACTCACAGACCATCCTTAACTGTTGTCAGATGTTTTTGCAGGGCTTCAGATTTATCATCTCTCTGAATTCAATAAAGCCAGGTAGACTCCATATAAAGTAGTGATCTGGCATCACCAGCAAGGGCTGTGAGTTTGTGTAGCATGTCAGCCACACTGTTTCTCCCTACACAAGGTGCTTCTCCCTGCCTTAAAAAATGTATACCTTCCTGTGCAAAAGTTAAAAGCAGCATCCTTGACTTTTCCCTTTTCTAGACACTGCTTTGACAGACCACATTGGCCTCAGGAGGATAGCTGTGGCTTTTGGCAGACATTCTACATTTCTCTTTGAAGAGAGCAGAGATGTGTCCTGTGACCCTGTAGGGAACACACCTATAGGAAATACATGATTTGGCCTATATACTCATGACAACAGGGTGCATGTGTGTCACGGGGCAACAGACTTTTCCTTCAGAGATGAAAGGAATAAATGAGGGCTACCTAGAGGGTAAATATGAATGACCAGCCCTGTGTTCCTTTATTTGGAAATTAAAGACAAGCCTTCAAAGTCTTTGGGCATTGTTAGAACATTGGCATTTTTACTTCTGCAGACACAAGGTCAAATCTAACTTAGGAAGGAACCACCTCCTGACTTTGGCTTATCTGTTTCTTCATTCCTCACCTGAGTCCTCTTTAGGCTGCTGGCTTCCTTTCAGTTCCAGGAGCCAGCCAAGCCTCTCTGCTTCCAGGACACCATGCATACTCTTCTCTGTCAGGCTCACTCTTTTCTACTTTCTTTCCTACACTAGGTCCCTTGGAGTCTACTGAAATGTCACCTCCTGCAAGGCCAATCTCCTGTTAGCTCCTGCTCAGACCTTCTTATTCCCAGCCAAAGATGGATGCCTCCTGTCTCAGTTATAAATCTAGGAACAGATGAATGGACCATTCCCATTCTTCTCTTGCTTCTGACTGCCTCTCCAGAACATGAGCAGCAAGAGGGCAGGGGTAGCATCTGCTTGCCTTGCCCCCTGCAGGGGCTGGCAGTAAAAGATGCTCCTTATGTTTTCTGGACATAGCAAGTAGTCTCCAATTTTAGAAACATCCTTTGTGATGTTTAGAATCAGCATATATTAGTTGTACAGAGTAATGGATTTTATTAGAACATTCCCACATGTGCTTTGATCATAGGTACTCTCTATGTTATACCTGATGCACACACTTGCCCTCTTCCATTCTGGCTCTTCCTTCTTTTAGTTGTATGACATTTTTGTTTTGTTTTGTTCCCATAGATTCTATGTATGAGAGAAAACATGTGATACATTTACTTCTATTTCTAAAATGATTTAAATTACTAGTTGTGTTTGTTTGTGCCTGTGTGTGTGTGCATGTGGGTTCCTGAGAGTCCAGAAGAGGTGTCAGATCCTCTGAAGCTAGAGTGAGGAGTGCCCTGACTTGGCTAGCAGTCATCAACTCAGGCCATCTAGAAGAACAAGAAGTACTACTAGGGCTAGAGAGGTGGCTCATCAGTTTAAGAGCACTGGTTGCTTTTCAGAGGAATGGGGTTTGATTTCCAGTGCCCATATGCTAATTCACAACCATCTATACCTCCAGTTCCAGGGGACTGATACTCTCTACAGCCCCTATAAGCACCAGGCAAGCAAGTGGTGCACATACATACATGTAGGCAAAACACCCTTACATATAAAAGAGTATTTTTTGAGAGAAGCTCTCCTAAGTGCTAAGCCAGCTCTCTAGCCCTTGTCTTTCTGAGTCTGGTTTATTTCATTTAACATGGTAATTTCCAGTTTCATCCATCCTGCAAACAATATCATTTCATCCTCATTTATGGCTGAATAAAACTCAATCATTCTGGTATATCACATGTCCATCCATCAGTGGTCACCTAGCTGATGCCACAGTTCAGCTATTGACATTAGTGCTGTAATGAACATGAGTGTGTAGGTGTTTCTGCTAACTTAAGGTGCTTTGAGCATACACCCAGGAGCTATAGAAATGGACCCTAAGGAAGATCTCTTGAGTAATGTTCACAGTGATTCGCATTACAGCTACACTCATTTGCATCCCTGCCAGCAGC
Source organism: Peromyscus leucopus (assembly GCF_004664715.2). Lineage (NCBI taxonomy): Eukaryota > Metazoa > Chordata > Mammalia > Rodentia > Cricetidae > Peromyscus > Peromyscus leucopus. The sequence goes on from NC_051086.1 coordinate 21,092,025, forward strand.
GCGGGCTCCAGGAAGTTGCCAAAACAATACTGCTGTCAACACCATTCCCAGTGGAAATGTCTACTGTAGAAATGGTACCCACCCACCCACACAGCTTCCCTCCCCTCTGCAGCTGACACTGGCTTTGTTTAATTCCTTGCTGTCTTATCCTTTTATTTGGACATTTTGTATCCCCTTCCTTGACAATATCTTCAAAGACAACATTGATGTTTTAAGCATAGGAGTTAATTTTTTTTGTGTATCCAAACACAGGGTAAACACATCAAAATTCACTTTATTCTTAAAATAGTGTATTGAAATGTCATCAGAGAGATGTTTGTTTTCTAAGTGAGTAAAGAAAAGGCCAAGAATTTGAGAGGGAATGAGTGGGGACAAAGGAGAGGTCTGAGGGGATACAAGGAAGAGTAGAAATGATGTAAAGACAGTGTTCGTATATACGATTCTGAAAATATTAAATTAAAAAAAATGAAGAGACCTGGCAAGATAGTTCTGTTGCTAAAGTGCGGACTGTGTGAGCATGAGGACCTGAGCGTGATCCCCAGACCCCACATAAAAAGTCAGACGTGGTGAGGCATGTTTTAAATCGCAATGCTGCGGAAATGGAGACAAAAAGTTCTCTGTGGCTCACTAGCCAGCCTGTCTCACTTCATCAGTGAGCTCTAGGTTTGGTGAGAGACTGTGTCTCAGAACAAGTTGGAATAACTCCCAAGACTTGCCTGTGGGCTTCACCAATGTACATACACATGTGCACATATCCCTGGATGGGCACCACACACACACACACACAGACACACACACACACACACACACACACACACACACACACACACACTAAAAATAAAACAAAGGATAGTCTTCACTGAAGTTTTGTCATGAGCTTCTGAGAAGTTCCATGGGTTGTGTTTCGCTGTAGTGTGAGTCTGCTCTGCCCGCGGGTTTCTGGGATAGCTGCCCTGACAGGAAAGGTACTTAGCGCCCCTGCAGGTGGATGCTTCTGTATCCTCTCTTTTCTCCTCTGCACTCTGATGCTGTTAGTTTCCAAGGCTCTGGGTGTTCAGTGAAGCGTTTTGCATAAGACACACTTTATCTTTTATCTTTAAGCAAGGCCGTTAATACAATCTATAGGAAGCCATGAAGGAGGCCAATAAAATTACCGAGCAGCCGAAAGGTTGCTGCGCTCATTTATCTCGGCAGAATTCAGAAGGTAAATGACAAGATTAGGGAGAGGGGATGCATGTGACAGGTCTGTTACCTGGAATGATGAAATCCAAGAATTTTTTCTCTCTTTTTCAGGGGGAGGTGATCAAAAGGGGTGAGGGGATGGGGAAGTAGAGGAGAGTCAAGGAGAATTCAGTTCCTAAAATTGTTTCCTGGGGCCAAAGCATCTAAGAAATAGACTGTCACCTGCTGGTTTAATTATTTGCCTTACTAAATATGGTGACCTTCCCATTCCATACTAATTATCGAACAGTGATGAGCCATGTTTCAGACAGTGAGCCCAAATGATCAGTTTATTGCCCAGGTTTCTTCCTTAACATGGGAGGATATGAATGGTAGTCATAAATCTTTTATAATTTGAAAAAAAAATTTAGTACCACATGATTTTATCATTAGGATTCTGTGCAATATATTTCCAGACACTTAAAGATGAATGTTCAGATGAATAAACAGCTGCTTAGATAGGAATACATTTTTACATTAAAAAGTAGCCAGATATTGTAGTGGGTAGCCATTCCAGCTTGGATCTGGAAGTTCCAACCCCCATTGAGACTCTGGCAACTGTCACGCCTACGAGGTGGGGCGAGGGGAGGCGCCAGGGGACCCGAGAGCTGGATGGGCCAGCGCTCGCGCTGGGCGCTCTCTCGGTGCTGGCACGCTGACCAGTGCAGATTGACTGTGTAGAGCTCCGGAGAACACCGCTGGACTGCATTACACCTTCCCCAGACCCTGCGACCTACCCATTACTTAATTTGTGAGTTACGCCATTAAATAAATATCCTTTTAACTACGTGGAGTGGCCAAAATAATTTCTCCAATATCTGGCGCCCAACGTGGGGCAAACTCCAAAGGCCTGGGCGGCTCCCGCCGTCTCCTCCCTAGCTGGCGGGTACCTAAACCCGCCTGCAAAGTTCCATATAACCAGGGAACACCTACACGGTTCCATTCCCGAAAAAGGGAGCAGCTAGTCCTATCTCAATTCCCTAGCTTAGCCCCAGACCAGCGAAAGAGGCAGGAGAGTGCTAGCTCCGATTTCCGCTTATCTAGGTCATTATCTCTCATTATTTCTGGACAATATTTGATAACCATTCCTTTGTATATAGTCTTGTATTAGTTTAGAACCTTCTTATTTAGACAAAAAGGGGGAGATGTAGTGGGTAGCCATTCCAGCTTGGATCTGGAAGTTCCAACCCCCATTGAGACTCTGGCAACTGTCACACCTACGAGGTGGGGCGAGGGGAGGCGCCGGGGGACCCGAGAGCTGGATGGGCCAGCGCTCGCGCTGGGCGCTCTCTCGGTGCCAGCACGCTGACCAGTGCAGATTGACTGTGTAGAGCTCCGGAGAACACCGCTGGACTGCATTAGACCCTGCGACCTACCCATTACTTAATTTGTGAGTTACACCATTAAATAAATATCCTTTTAACTACGTGGAGTGGCCAAAATAATTTCTCCAATAAGATATGTCATTTTAAAAATGCAAATCATATTTAATATAAAATATGTAAGTTAAAAGATTGGCGAACTTCAAATGAATGCCTTATTGTTCAAAGAAATAGTTTTTCTAAGTAAATTCTATGTAATTTTCATACAGAATTGGATGGTGATAATTGTTTTTCTTTTTAAATTTCTCCATCTGAGATTGACCTTTTATTTTGGTTAAGGGACAGGTGACTGGATCTCACTCGGTAGCCCAGGCTGGCCTCTAACTCACAGTCCTCTTGTCTCTGTTTTCTGAATGCTGGGGATTGTAGCTGCTGGCTACCAGACTGTGCTGGTTAATTATTGTCAGTTGACACAAACCTAGACATATCTGGACAGGGGAAATCTTACTGAGAAAAAGCCCCCATCAGATTAGCTGTAGGCAAGTCTGTGGTACCTTTTCTTGACTAATGATTGATGTGGGAGGGCCCAGCTCACTGTGGCTGGTGCCACCCCCTTGGCAAGTGGTCCTGGATTGTATAAAAAGTAGGCTAAACAAGCTTTGAGTAGCAAGCCAGTGAGAGGCAATGGTCCTCTATGGCTTCTGCTTCAGTTCCTGCCTTGAGCTCCTGTCTGGACTTTCCCTCATAATGAACTATAAGCTGTAAGCTGAAATAAACACTTCCCTTCCCAAACTGTTTTGCTCATGATCTTTTTCATAGCAATAGGGGGCAAACTAGGATACATACACTCCTGTATGAACTTGTTTTATAATACCTGGCTGTCATAGCATCATTATCATCTTTCTTATTTTCTTTCATATTTCTATTCAGTCATCTCTTAAATTATTAGGTTTTTCTGTGACATTATGAAAGTTAAAACTTTAAAGCACTTAGAGCCTATGCTTGTATTTACTACCATATATATGTATCTATTAGCTATCTCTGTATCTGTCTGTCTACAAATCTATCATCTATATCTCTATTTTACATTTATCTTATTATATATGATCTATCACTATCTCCTATTATCTACCTACCTACCTACCTACCTATCATCTATCTATCCATCTATCTACCTATTATCTATCTATCTATCATCTATCTATCTATCTATCTATCTATCTATCTATCTATCATCTATCCATCTATCTATTACCTCTGTCTATCTACCTATCTATCCATCTATCTATCATCTATCTATCAATTTATCATCTATCTATCATATATTTATGTATCATCTATTTATTTATCTATCACGTGTCTATATCCAAAGCCAAATCATTTTTATACTTTCTCCTCATAGAAATTACATGGTATACAATAAAACACAACAACTATAATAAAGGATATACTATATTGTGTTTTATATAGGACTTGTTATAGTTTGAGTGTAGAATGTCCCTCACAGGCTCTTGTGTTTGAATCCTTTGTCCCCAGTTGGTGGTGCTGTGTTTCAAGGCTATGCAACCTTAAAGAGGTGAGGCCTTACTGGAGGAGGCCATCATTACAAACATGCCCTGCATTATGCATGTCCTGCATCAGACCTGGACTCTTTGCTTGCTTACCTTTAAAGTAACCTGACTGGTCACCTCACCTCCCTGCTGCCACAGAGTCACTTTGGCTACGAAGCACTGCCCACCATGGTAGACCAGATACCTTGCACCAGGAGTCAAAACACATTCTTCCACTTTTAAGTGGCTTCTTGACATGTGTTTTGTAACTTTGACAAGGAGACAAACCCCCGGAGTCACATGAGGAACACCATCCCATTTTGCAAGATTATTTTTTAAAAATTCTAATTATTAAAAATAATGTCTATTTCTGGGTGGTGGCTCACTAGATTTTAAAAACATTTTCTCTTTTGTGTGTATGTGTGTGTGTGTGTTGTATTGTGTGTGAATGTGCATGTACTTGGATGCGGGTACTGGTCCAAGTGTGTCACAGCATGGTGTGAGATCAGAAGACCACCTTTGATTGTCACATCACACTTTCCACATGATGTGTGTGACAGGGTGCCCCTGCAGCTGTGTGTACCAGGCTAGCTGCTACTGAGCTTCTCTGGTTTTCCTGCCTTTGTGCCATGTGTCCCAGTGGGAGTTTCAGACATATTCCCGACTGCTCTGTCATGAGTACTAAGCACTTCAACTGAGATCTGCAGGCTTGCATGGCAAGTACTTTTACCCACTTCCTAGCCCAAACTTTCCTTCTTTACTGTGCCTTTACTTTGCTTAATTTTCTTGCTGAAAACCCATTTTTGTCTTGAAGGAAACAAAGACACGAATCATTGAGGAGAGTATGGCTATAGAGCAGAGCCTTCTGTTGGTTTCTTCAGCAGACCTCTATCTGCCTAGTGTTTTAGAAGAGCCTGGTCATTGATTGACTAGATATATTTTAGTGGTGGGTAAAACCTACTGGACCCGTGTTTCTTTGCAAAAGATGCATTAACTGGACCTTCTCAGGACCAGAGACCTCTCAGAGATGTTCTAGGTCAAATAGTACCTGTTCTACATCACTCAACAAATGCCCGCTGGCCACTGGCTGTGTCAAGACGGAGTGCATTGTGATGTGGTCTTCTGCGCTCTGCTGCCTTTCTGACTTACTCTCATTCTGAGAAGTGCATTCTCTTTCTTCTTTACTTTCATTTGTTGTGCCTGTAGTATGTGCATGCTTGTGTGTGTGTGTGTGTGTGTGTGTGTGTGTGTGTGTGTGTGTGTGTGTGTGCACATATCTGGTCATGCATGTCTATGGAAGAGTCTGTTTCATGTTCTTTACAAAGAACCAGATCTCTTGTAGCAGGACATCTCTGCAGTAGGACCATGATGACTGACATAGAGTAGTAGCTGGCTCCCTCACTTGGGTGTGTTCTAGCCATTTTACCTCAGGCCATAGCAACTCAGAGTGTCCCCTACATATAGCCTGTCTGTCACCAGCCCTTTGTTACTATGCCATCTGTTTCCCTCATCTTTGTGATTGGAAAGTGTTTGGGGGGAAGTTTCAGATTTTACGATAACCTTGTGGAAGTTTCACAGTGCAAAGTTGCCAATATTTCTGGAGTTGCAGAAAAGCAGGACAGCAGGTAGAAGTTGCTCTTTTTCTTCTCAAGGGATTCTCAGTCCTTGTTTGAAAATGCACAGAACCATTCTCTGTCTCCTGCCCTGGTTCTAACCAGGCATGCCCATGTTTAGCTTTCAAGATGGACAAGATGATATATGTTGAGGGTGGAATATGTTGAGGGTGGAAAGGCCATGGAACCCATTCTTCTAGGAAGGGTCTACTTGATGTGAAGCCATGGAGGACATGAATACTTTTTCCCTTGCAGCCCTGGATGCATGCATTCTGTTACAGCGAGCTTCATGTGTTTCTTCAGCTTCTGTAGAAAAATTTAGCAATGAATACAACAGGAAAGTTATTCCCAACCTTCCATATCAGCAGACTTATTCACACAGTTAATTCCACCTGACCTTAGGTCTATGACCCTTCTCATGTGAGGAACCAGGGCAATGCAATCAATTTGCAGATAAAAGTAGACAATTGAGCATTCAAAATGCTCATCACTGGCTTGATCTTGGGCAGGCCTCATGCAGGCAGCTACCGAAGCTGCTGTGAGTTCAGGAGGGCACAGGCTCAGCATGAACAGAAGAAACTGCTTCACAGCATGAAGCCCCGCCCCTAGCCGAGCAGCTATTGGTGGCTGCTGGGAGAGGGAGAGGTAGCGTGCTTCCGGGATGTGACTTCTGGTAGCTCATGCCCCAGGAGATGACCCTACATCCATGCACATGCAGCATCACTAATTAGGCTCAATGGATTAAGAAAAGGGACATGAATTGGGAGGGGCTCATGGTTGAAATTTCTAGGAGGAGTTGTGGGAAGGAAATGGGGCAGATGGATATAATCAAAATTCATTGTTTATGTGTTTGAAATTGTGAAAAAAATAAAGAAAATTATATTTAAAATACCTATCAATACCAATGTCCTCACTACCTACCTGCTCTCAAGAACTCTACCCATTCCCCACCCCTCCCCACTCTGCCACCAAGATCTTACAACTACCACAGAAACTGAGTGTAGACTCTGACTTGAGCGAACAGGGGACATGCTGTGGTCGCTGCATATTGAGTTATCCCCTTATCTAGAAGTGACATGTATACCACCTGACTCCTCAGGCCTTTCTAGCTAGAGGCAATGTTTGATCTGCTAGGCACTCAGTGGAGTGGCAGGAATCCCTCCTCACCTGGGTCCCATTTTATTAGCTCTTCCTGGCCTGTCATTGCATAAACATCCTTGCTGACTCTGGCAAGAGTCTGTAATCCTGTCCCTCAGGGGTTAGTTTTTGTTTCTGTTTCCTTTTAAATGTCTGTATTTTCTTTCTTCAGAAAGAAATGGTACAAAGTTAGGATTTCACAGAGGTTTAATAATAATGATTTGTTCTTCAAAGACTTAGCAGTTTTTTACTCCCTCTGGAGAGTCTTCAAGCTAAGTAGGTGACAACTCTGTGTCACTGGGGGGCTGAGACCCACAGTCTCCTCTTGGGGTTGTTTTGACTTCTGTTGTGTTTCAGAAAGCTGTGTGTTCTAATGGCAGAGTTGAGAAACTCATTGATATTAATATAAGGATCCTCATTCATGTGCCACCGTTCACTGACACAGTGTGTATGTGGAGAGCAGTGGACAACTGAACCACTCAGTTCTCTCCTTTGACTCTGTGGGTCCCAGGGATTGAACTCAGATAGGTTCGGTCTCAAGTGCCTTTACCAACTGAGCCATCTTGCTGGCGTCCCTTCCTTTGGCTTTGACAATGAAAATGATGCATCTAGTCCCCAGCCACCTCTACCATTGAAGGTCGTGGAGAACACAACTGTGGTGTGGCGGCAGGCTTCAGAAGACTGGCATTCTCTGTAGTATGAGCAGCAGAGGTCCTGTGGGGCTGTGCATTCTCAGCAGCTGCACAGCCTTGGTATCATCCAGAGATGGCTTCTACAAGTGCCAGAAAATGGGAATCACAGTGATGTTAGTGATGACCCCATATCCTTTCTTCTTAACAAGCTGACATGACTTCCTCCATGGTGTAAACTCTCCTATTTGTTAAAAATCAAATTCAGTGTTATCTCAGCTGTGGGAATGTGTCTTGTACATAAACAAGGAACTGACCAAATAGATAGTGTTTGTTCTCTCAAAGGAAGACATTGCAGGTGTTAAGAATGACAAAAGTCCTGTTGGAAAAATGTCTCAGTGGGCAAAATGTTTGTCTTGCTTGAGGACCTGAGTTCAATTCCTGTACACATATGAAAAGCTATGTGTGGTGGTGCATGCTGGAAATTCCAGTGCTGGACAGTCAGAGGCATGTGGATCTTGGGCTCACTGGCCAGACAGCCTTGATGAACTGGTGAGCTTCGGGCCAATGAAGAGTCTCAAAAGACAAGGTGTATGGAACCTGAGAAATGACACTGGAGGTTGAACTCTGATCTCCATGTGTGTGAACCTTTACATACATACACAAAAGAATGACAAAATGTCTATTCTTGTTTGTCAGTGTCACTACATCTGGAATTAACTAAAACCCAAGCAGCTGGATACACCCGTGAGGGAATTTTTCTTAACTAAATCATGAAGTGGGAAGCTCCACTTTTAATGTGGATCTCTTGAGATGAGAAGATACACCTTTAATGCAGATCTTTTGAGGGGAGGGAGAGATCCATCTTTAATCTGGGCCACACCTTCTGCTGGCAGCCTGTATAAAGCACATGGAAGAAGGAAGCTTGATCTCTTTGCCTTCTTGCTCTTGTGCTCCCTGGCAAGTCCGTCCCTTTACTGGCATTAGAGCCTACTTCTTTGGGATTCTGGTGTATACTGAAGACCAGCTGAGACTTTCAGCCTCACTGTGTGAACCACTACTCAATTCTTGGGCCTTCCATTGGTAGACAGCCCTTGTTGGACTAGCTGGACCACAGCCTGTAAGCCATTATAATGCACACCATGCACACCCTTTTCTCTCTCTCTCTTCCCATGCACAGATGTTCACGTGCTCTCTCTCTCTCTCTCTCTCTCTCTCTCTCTCTCTCTCTCTCTCTCTCACACACACACACACACACACACATTCACACATACACACACACACACACATACTCATATATCCATTCCATCAGTCTGTTCTTCTAGAGAACCCTGACTAATATAGGAGGCCTTGATATGCAGGTATCTAAGGTGTATGACTGGGGAAGTCATTAGATGATAGTGTCTGTGCATATTTATATATTATATGCATTATGATCACATTTATTTAAAAACCTATAGGGAAATATATTCATTTAGATAACATACCATGTATTTTGAAAACATGTAAGATATGTGCATTATACTTTTGATTTTATATTTAAGCATAGAACTATGCATAAGTGTATGTGGGCATTTATAAATATTCATAAATGTCATAATGGAGCATAGTAGTAGGTTTTTATAATAGAAGATTTTTATATGATATGTATTTTAAATGTTATGTTATCAAAGAAACATGCACTGTATTTTCAATCTCAAAAATAAAAGGCTTTGAAAAAAGAGGCCAGTCATAAAGACACTCGGGCTATTAATGGAGAGCTGAAGAGCTACCTACTTAGAATAATCGGTTCACATAACGAATTAGGCTGGAAAGACCTGTCCTTTAATAGTGAAATATGCTAATTTCAAGTTCAGGGATGTGGTCAGCTGGAACTCTCCCTGCTCTGACCTGGCCACCTTTTAAAATGCTGCCTACATCTTCTGAGCTTAAAAAGCTTCTCACTTTGCACAAAAACCTGAGTCTCTTCACTAATTTTAATTTCTGTTTATTGCTATATATTTGCATTGAAGGACAGGAACTTTACCTATTAATTCCCCCCACCCCCTGCCACCTTTGTTATCCATTTGTCCTTTTTGTTGTTGTGGGTGAAGGAGGAAGAAGACAGCAAGTAAGTCTGCCCTGTCTTGAATCCTTAATTGCTCCATCTAGGTACTTTTATGAACTCACTTGTATTGAATGTGTCCTCTTGGGGGACTCTGGTGGACGTGTGGAGTTTGGGGACTCCAGTTCTGGCAGTACTGGCCTGACTATAACCCTGCCTGGTCAGACTCCTCCCAGGCAGCCACTTCCGCTGCCTCCCAGACTAGCCTAGGGTCTCAGTTTCCTTCAGCATCTGCTGGGAATGAGCCCTTTGCTCCCGGTGCTGAGAAGTTGCATAGACCATGTTAACGGTGTATGACCATATTTAAACCATATGTAAATCACTGTTCTGGGATCTCATCTCAACATGAAAAAGAGAAATAAGACTGTACCAAGTGGTTTTGTGCTGAAAAGCCTTTAAAGACAAGAGACTGTCCTGGTCCAGTAGCTACCAGATTGGGTCTTGCCTTTCTTCACACTTGTCCATAGAGATGAAGTTCGCTCTCCATATTTTTTCTCTTGAAGCTCAGCTCCCTCACCTTGACACTGTTGGCACAGCAGGGTGAGTAATTTTTGTTAAGGGAAAGTGGAGGTCATGGTGTGCCCTGTATATTTGAAGATGCTTAAGAGTTTCCTCTCTCCTTACCCACTAGATGCTAATTCAACCCACTCACCTGATGGTGCCACTGTCCCTAGATATTGGAAAGTGTTTTTCTGAGTGTTGAGACTCACTGCTGTGACCCACTATCCCAAGCATTTCAGATCTTTAGCACTCCTCCTCATGGCTGCTTCTTGTATCCCAGCTACATGAGCTATCTCTCGCTGACCAAGCCAGAGCTCCTGAAAGTAGCAGTCTGAAGACCTCCATCTGTCTCACACCCCCTTTCTTTACACCAGCTCCAGAATTTTATTCTTTGATATATCTTTAATATGATAACATCCTTGAGGTATCATCCAGGGAGGGTGCATCCTTCTCTGGATCTATTTCATTGACCAGGAAATATCCCCACATCTCACTGCTACGCATCTCATGGGACCAGCAGTTGTAAACAGACCATTGCAAGTTTTCCGCTCTTCTCTATCCATAAAGATAACTGCTTCCTCCCCGGTGCCCCGTTTTCTTCCTGTGGCTGGAGTGAACTTGTTTTTCCCCCGTATCGAGTGTTTTCAGCATGCTTTATCATGCTTTGTCCCTGTTTCCCTTGTTGATCCTGGTGGATGACTGTGTAGACACATCTCATTCTTCAGGTACACAAATCTCGGAAAGCAAGTGTTCTGTTTCATGAAAAGCAGCCCGATTTCTTTGGTGTGTTCATGTGTGAACGTTTGTGTTCCTCTGTGCCTTTGCTGGTGCACTCAGTATGTGTCTATGTCGTAGAGGGCAGAGTACAACTTTTGACTATCATTTCTCAGGAGCCACCTTCAACTTTTATTTGAGGTGAGGTCACTCTCTGGCCAGGAATTCAACAAGTAGGTTAGGCTGGCCTGGCACTGAGTCACAGGAATCCACCTGTCTCTGCCTCTCCAGCAGTGGGATTATATAAGCACATGCTGCCACAGCTGACTTTTTTCTCCAGAGTTCTGAGGATCCAAAGGGTCTTCGTGCTTGCAAGACCGTCACTTAATTCAGTGAACCATCTTCCTAGTTCCCAGCCTGTTTGCACGCATGTAGAAAAGGCCATGTGAATATCCCAGAGGTGTGTTGACCGTGTTTGTCACCTAGCTGTCACTCACGGCATTTTGAAGTTGATGGTGACCGAGTGAACTGTAAGGGTAATTGTCAAACACTAATTCTCAGCACCAACTGAGAGTAATGGTGATGACATGCGCCCCAAGTGCCATCCCATCTGGATGCTGAGGCAGGAGGACATAGCAGGATTTATAACTGCCACAAATTTGAAGCTAACTAGAGCTATGTAGTTAGACCCCATCCTTTAAACAAACAAACAAACAAAAAAGCTTAAAGTCATGCAGATGGTAGGCATCTACAGTGTAGAGATGGTTTCCTTTACTTGTTGTATCCCTTATGGATTCTGTGTGTGTGTGTGTGTGTGTGTGTGTGTGTGTGTGTGTGTGTGATGCATTTATATATGTTCCTGCATGCCCATGGGTGTTCATGTACTTGACCATGTGCATGTATGGAGGCCAGAAGTTGACTTCATGTGTCTTCCTTTGTCGCTCTCCATCTTACTGTATTGATTTGTTATTTTGAGATAAGGCTTCTTGCTGAACCAGCAGGTCACTGATTTGCTCATCTGGCCACCAGGCATTAGAAACCTTCTGTTTCTGTCTCTCCAGTCCTGGGTGCTAGAGATCTGAACTCAGCTCCTACTGAGCCATGGCCCCAGCCCTTCCTTGTGGCCTTGAAGGGAAGTAGGCGTTGAGAAGACTACAGCTGTGAAAAAATGGATTCCGGGTCACACATTAGCCTTTCTCCAGTCTGATTAGTTCTGCCTCTTTGTGGGAGCTTGCACACCACCCAAAGCACCCTCTGTGCTTTGCTCTCAGTTCTTAGTGAGACCTTAGATAACCACTCTGGAGCTGTAGCTCCAAACTGCAGCAAGTGAAAGCAAAGTGTCTGCCAAACTCAGGAAAACTCGGTCCTGATTATTATAACCTTGGTCTTTCATGCCTTTATTTTTTACATGCTTATTTCCTTCTAGCCACAATCTAGGATCCAAGCAATCCATTTCTGTCCTTATTCCCTTTGCCAATATGCTCAGACACAAAAACGTTGATCTTTTCCCCTCTGCATGTCTGCCTCTGAATGATTTTTTTTTTTTAACTACAGCTGTACTTGCATGTTGACTTTTAAAAACTTTTCCTATTTCTTTTTTTTCCCCTGCCTTGGAAGCTCTCCTTTGATAGCCAGGCTGTTCTTCCTGCCTTCCTCTGATTGTTCACCTTTTGCCCACTTAAGCTAAGGCCCCTTTGGTGTATGCTTGGGATTTTAGCAGTTCAAGTTCAAAAGAAGGCCCTCTTGAGTAACCTGTTCTGACATCTCCGCATCTTAGCACAAAGCTCTGCTGGATTAATGGGATGGCTACAAATGGCTCTTAGCTCCAGTCACTGCTCACCTCTGTGTATGAGGGGAACCTTCTGTCTATTCATGTGGGAGACACTTTTTTTTTTGGCACTATTCACCTAAATCTAGAAACAAGTGTTATTTTATTGAATGTTTGAATGTCCCACTTTTAGTAGAGGTATATTTGACCAAAAAAAAAAAAAAAATCAGCCCAGTGTTGGCATGTACTATCATTTTGTCCGTCTGAATATCATGTAGAAATGGGAGGTACTGTCATAGAGTTGATTGTCTACAGCCTTACTGGCCTTTTAGAATCTAAACAATATGATAAGAACGATTTTAAAGATTAATAGGACACTGCGGGTGTTGAGTCCTGTTGACAGGGAAATTATGAGCAGAGTAGGGGCAGGTCAATTTCAGATTCCATCTCCTTCTACTCTCCCTCAAATGGAGATTCTTTGTGGGCCCTGGGGTACCCCAATAATTAGCCCTCATGGTACATGTTGGGGTATCCTAGAACATTTTGGCCACCTCTGAGCAGCCTGTTTATATCTTTGGATCTATTTATTTCCCACTGTGGTTCAGTGTTACATAGGCAGCTACCACATAGTAGGTGTGGATAAGCATGCTAAATGAATGCATACACAGAGCTGCATAAGCAATGCTGAAGGAAATGTGGCATGATGTATGTCATTTCCTTTACAGCTGTTAATGTCAGTCTAAAACAGCCATTTAAAAATATTATTACATTTGTGTGTGTGCATGTGTACACATTATTGCATGCCATGGTATACATGTCAAATTCAAAAGACAACTTGTGGGAGTCACATATCTCTTTCCATGATGTAGGACTTGATTACTGAACTCAGGTTAGGCTGGGTCAAAGTAACTTTACTTGCTGAGCCGTCTCGATGGCCCTAAAACAGGTTATTTTTAATCAATTCATTTGTTCATCCTAAATGGGCTGCCAGTAGAGTCACATTTCTGAGTAAGCTGCATATATCTGAGAAACCCTCACTGAGCTAAGACTGTGAAGGGACTGGACAGCTGCCATGGCTTATTTCTAGTATGAGGAAAGTCTGCCTTTGTAACATGTAACTCACAGCACACAGGATAGCATGGCTCCAAATGGAAATATTTTTGTCAATGGAATGAAATAATTTCCTGGAAATATCCATGGGTTCCCAGTGTGCTTCCTCGGTTATTTCATCTGCTGAAAGCAAAGCTGGGATCTCTGCAGGCTGAGACTCTTCTTTCTGAAGTGCCAAATGCAAGAGGGAGCAGGGCATTACCTGTGATTATCAGCAGGAAAACAGAAAGGCCATCGTGTCTGTATTCATGATGGAAGTTGGAGGAGTCTCAGGTTCACCTGGGTGTGGAAACCTCAGGTTTCTGAGACGGACTGGAAGGAAAGCCAGTGTTCAGTTGAGGATGAAGCTCCCCTAGATGGGCAATGATCTTGATTAGATGGTGAAGCTCCAGTTTTATTTCCTGCTGAGCAAGTGATGCCTGCCTTCCTTTCTTCTTTGATTCCTTTCTTCCTTCCTTTCTTGACTCCCTCCCTCCCTCTCTCCTCTTATTTATTTCATTGAAAGACAAGGTCTAGTGTAGCCCAGGCTGGCTTTAAACTGAATATGTAGTAAAGGATAGCATTTCCTTTCTTCCTTGTTTTTCATACTACTCTCTCATGTAGTCCAAGATAATGATGAACTTACTATGTAGCTGAAGATGACTTTGAACCTCTGATCTTCTTGCCTTCACTTCCTGAGTACTAATGTCATAATCATGCACCACAACATCTAGTTTATGTAATACTGGGGATAGACCTGGGCTTTATGGATGTTAGGCAATCACTCTGTGGGTAGAGCTATATCTACAGCCTGAGTGATACTCTTCTGTAAGGGTATATTGTAGAATTGTGTTGCAGAATATTATTTTAAGGTTATTATATTGTTTATGTTGTATTTGTTTAACTCCGTGAAACTGTGTTACTGTATCTGTCTAAAACATGGTGTAATAAAGAAGGGAACAGCCAATAGCAAAGCAGGGGGAAGGATAGTCAGGGCTGGCAGGCAGAGAGAATGTATAGAGTGAGAAATCTGGGAGGAGAGGAAGAGGAAGGAGCCAGAGAAGGAGAGGAGGACTCCAGGGGCCAGCCACCCAGCTACACAGCAAGCCACAGAGTAAGATTAATTTTTACAGATGTGAGAGAATGTCAAAAGCCCAGAGGCAAAAGATAGATGGGATAATTTTAAGTTAAGGAAAGCTGGCAAGAAACAAGGCAAGCTAAGGCCAGGCAGACATTTATAACTAAGAATAAGTCTCCATGTGTAATTTATTTGGAAGCTGGGTGGCGGGCCCCCCAAAGAGTAAAAACCAAACAACAACAACAGAATCATATTGTGGAATAAGCTCAGTTGACTAGTGCTCCCAGTTTCTTCACTATGAAACAGTAATAAAGGAGCCTCCTTAAGAATTAGTTACAGTAATACAGGGGATCCTGGCAGAAAACTTACCTGATACACATACAGGAAATTGATTTCTCTTTGTGTGTCATCAGTCAATTATCTCTTCACTTTTCTTGCTACTTATTGATCTGTATAATTATATATGTCTATATACACATAAAACATACCTATTTAATACCATCTTTCTGTGAATGTAGAGATATCTATCATCTATGTGTATCTGTATATAAACACATAAGTGCACTACAGACCTATCAATGTATCATCTGTGTCTATGTGTGTAAATAAGTATCTATTTACCTAGCATCTACTCTCCATCTTTACACATGTGTTTAAATCTATCTGCATACCTCCTCTACACACACATGCACAAAGTCATGCACATCTGATGCATATATGTAATATACTTCCTTGAAGTGTTAATTGGTGCAAATTCCTGTACATTTTTGTTTCCTGTACAATACTCTAGGGACACTGAAAGGTAGAAAAAAGTGAGGTCTAGACATGGTGGAGTGCCCTTACAATTTCAGCCCTTGGAGGCTAGGGCAGAAATATTCAAAGTCTGAGGCCATTTGGGGCTTTATCATGAGAACCTAATTCAAAAAAGAAGAAGGAGGAGAAGGAAGAGGAGGAGGAAGAGGAGGAGGAGGAGGAGGAGGAAGAGGAGAAGGAAAGACAAAATAAACTGGAGAGAGGGAAGCAAGAGGAAAGGGAAACTAAAGCTTAATATTGGTTGTTTTAGGAGATCCCTTTAGTTCAGACATAGCAATTCTCGGACAACTTGCAATTTGTGTTGTTGGTATTATTTTTCCCAATCAATGTGATACTTTATTTAACCAAAGTACATTGGTTTATTGTGGTCATAGTAAACTATTTTTACAGAACTCCTTATGCTGAGAAATTTTGGTTTTCATATTTATTTATTAAAAAGGCATTTTTCACTAAAATGTAGAATTACACTATTACTAGTTCTCTAATGTGAGATGGTGAGGAAAATAAGAATATTCATTGTAATTCAGTCAAATTCAGTCAGCATTAGGTTTACAGTATGTCTCCTTTGCTCTCTCCTCCAGGCCTCAAATGTCTTCTTGACTTTTGTGATGAATTTTATTGAGTGAGGACTTCTCTCCTTTTTCAGTGAATAGCTCCATGGTCCTACATTATCTAGAGTCTGTAATTATATAAACAGTAGTCCTAGTTGTTCTTGAAAGTTTCATGCATGTATACAATACAATATGATCAAGTAGAACTTTTTTCTATTTGTGTTTGTTTGACAGGATCTTGCTATTTATCCCAGGCTAGACTTAAATGTTCAGTCATCTCCCTTAGCCTCCTGAGTGCTGGGAAAACAGTCTGCAGTGCCGTCCCTGGTGTAACTATAAAGTTTAAAAAAATATTTTATTTTCAATTGCACGTGTGAGTGTAGGTGTGTGTGTGTGTGTGTGTGTGTGTGTGTGTGTGTGTGTGTATGCATGTGCACACATGGTTGGGGGTTGATGTCAGGTGGCTTCCTCCATTGCTCTCTGCTTTTATGGGACAGTGCCTTTAACTTAACCTGTAGCTCACTGATTTAGCTAGGTTGGCTGGCCGGGAAGTCCCAGGGGTCCTTCTGTCTCTACCTTTCCAGCATGTGTACTAGTGATGAATTTTCAGCACAATGCAGAGCTACGGACATGCATCCCACTCTACAGACCGAGAAACTGAGGCTAAGAAAAAGGATGCATGGTCTAGGTCACATACTGAAGTGGCATGGGGGAACACAGGTTCTCATGCTTGTGTGGCAGACATTTGGACCATCTCCCCATCCCTTTCACAAGTCCTGTGGTTGGTGGTGCTTGTAACCTGTGGAAGTGTCAATCGTTCGCTCTGTCCCCTCAGTTAGACATGGGTCAAGAGCCACTGACTTTGGGAATATCACTTGGTCCACTCCACGGTCCTCTCTTCCTGGGAAGTTATGGTTTCTGTGACAAGATGAGAACTTGGGAGGAGTTTGATGGCGGTGCTCAACTACAGACAAACCTCCACAAACATGTCCCCTGCTGCTGAGCTGCTGGCTGATGGGACCAGCAAAATGTTACGGAAAACCAGGGTCTCTATTCTGAGCTCCTCATATTGAACATGGCAGGTTTAATGTCCAACAGCAAAGCAACCCTATAACTCTGGAGTCTTCTGAAAAAACGAGTCTCCATCTACTGCCTCACCCCCCACACTGCTCTCGGAACATCCAGAGCTGGGTTGTAAAGCCCTTTCTCCAAGGATTAATTGGATCAAGATCAGCCCTATCTGGAATGTACATTTAATACTTGGGAATGATGTCAGTAATATATGTAAGAGATTTTTATATTAGATAACTGCTCATTAAAAGTCAATCCTCCCCCCTAGAGTTTTAAAATAGAAAGTATTCACCTTTTGCAAATGAGGAGAGTGAAATTTTCTTTAACTCATGATACAATGAAAACGGGAAGAAAGGGAATTGCTCACAATACAATATGACTCCACCAAATTTGCATAATTTAGGCATAAAATGTAATACCCTGCTCACATGCTTTTGTCTTGAATGAAATTGGTTTTCAAGTAATGTGTGGGGAATCATAACCAGCTTTAGCAAAATGGATAATGTCAGAAAGAAAAAGTTCCTATTAGCCTAGAAGGCACTGCCGAAGCCTGGATCCACTGTGCAATGGTTTTCAAAAGTTTGTCTTGTGACTTAATGCATAGGAACTTGAGGACCAGACAGCAGCACAGTGACCAGGCTCTTTGATGTCTAGTGGGGTAATTAACCATTTGAGGCCTGAAGACAATATTTTTCTAGAAGCCTTAAAGTCACTGTGGATTAAATGTTTTAACGATTTTTTTTTAAAGAAAGGCTTAAGTTTTCGTAACTGCTTTTTAACAAATGGAAGGTCCTCATAAATGTGTACTACTGATGAATTTTCAGCACTATGCAGAGCTACGGACATGCATCCCACTCTACAGACAGAGAAACTGAGAAAAGGGATGCATGGCCCAGGTCACATACTGAAGTGGCATTAGGATTTAGGAATTTCTTTGTGTGCCCATAAATTGCTTTTTTGAAAAGTGATAGTAATAGGGAAGTAAGCAGAATGCCCATTGCAAACACTAACCTCCAAGTATTTTATCTTCATTAACCTCTCCTATGGCCTTGCTGATTTTAGATGCTGGTGTTTTCTGTTCGCTCTCCAGTCTTTGACTTGAACTATCATGGTCCCTTGTTGTTAAAATGGGAGAGCTAATATGTCATATTCCTCATGCATTTCCTGTGAGAATTTAAAAGTAAATATGATTATTAGTTCATTTACCTTTCTGTTATAGATAAATTAGTCATCTACTGCAGACTTAATTATAGCATGGATTCCAGGAGGGCTTTATTATGTTTAATTCATTTAGTGTGTGTGTGTGTGTGTGTGTAGTTTGTAGTTAGTGTGTCTGTGTCTGTGTTTGTTGCATTCATGTACATGTGTGGACACCAGAGGGCAACATCATCGGGGGTCAGTTCTTTCCTTCCACCATGGCATTGAACTTGGGTCATCAGGCGTGGTGACAGGTGGCTTTATTCCCTGAGCCATCACTGACCCCTGAATCCTTCAAATACATGGGCAAGAACATTTGTTTCAGAACATCTCAGAATGAAGCCTGAGACTTAGAAAATTTGGAAGATTCTCTACTGCTGATCGAATTGTCCCAGTGATGGGAAACCTGCTGCTTTGGGTTCTCATCTTGAGAACTACTGTTCTATGCAATGACTAGTCTACAATGTGTATTTTTGGCTCATTTTAACAGGGTGTCATTTGGAACAAAACATTTGGAACAAAAGCATAGACTCACAGCAGGAACTAACCCTGATTTCCAAGACTTGTAGCTGGGGTGGCCACAGGATGGCCTAAGTGAAGAACTTGAGAGGACACTCACATTATTTCACTTACACGAGACTCTGCTTGGCTTTCTCTCTTCATGCTGTGTCTTCATCTTTTTTGTTATTCAGAAAATGGGGTAACCATCTTAGGACCAGAAATGTGGAGGCCATTTTGGAATAGGGAGGAAGCCAGGTTTCCCCAAGAATAGCTGCAGTAGCTGTGTGACGCCCATTGCCAGACTTCTGCCTTGGAGTAAAGGGGGAGAAAAGATCTGTGCTTAGAACATAACCCTGCACTGCCTCACTTCCTTCACACACACAGGACCTCTGCACTTTCTGCTAAGTGAAAGAAGTGCAGAGCGTACAAGACCGTCCGGACGCCGAAAGCACGGCTGCAGCCTGGTCCTCGCCTGGGTGCGCATCCACACAAAATGGAGTCAGGGTCTAAGCTCCATTTACATCTCAGGTTCATCTCAGCATTGCTGATAGCAGCCAAAAAGGGGTTCAACCTATGTGCCTGCCATAGAATATATGAATAATCAAAATGTACACACACACACACACACACACACACACACTCACACTCATAAACTCACACAGCCACACACAAGTGCTACACAATACTATTCAGTCCCTACAGAGGATGATGTTCTGCCATTTGCAACAATGCAGATGAACTTGAGGGCCATTCAGTGTGTCAAATAGCATGAGCTGTGCACAGAAAGATAAGTGCTACGTGATCCTCCATACATACAGAATGTGAAAAGTTGAACTCTAAGAAGCAGAGAGAAGAATGGTGACTACTAGTGTCTATGAGATAGAAGAGAGGTTAGGGGGATATTGCTCGAGTGTTGCATAATTTTAGTAAGGACTATTATCAAGAGATTCCCTTGGACCATGTGCTGATTTTAGGTAATGACATATTACATTAATTCTTAACAATTGCTAAGGGAGTTGATTTTAAGTGCTATCACAAATAAGTGTGTGAGGTTACATGTGGATGTTCATTGACTTGATTTAGTCATTTGACTATATATTTTTGTATATATATACATTTATATATATACAAATCTATGCATATACATAACTAATTTATATATAATTATTATATAATATAATTTAATTACTTATATATTAGTATGAATAATAAATAATTATATGTATTTTGTCATAAAGAAAATAAAAACAGGAGTAGGGAGGGAGGAAAGTCATTTGTGGCATTTATTGTAAGTGATGTTTCTGTCCTGTGCCCTCAGTTGTTCCAGGTCAGTGGGTGGGTGTGGTGTGGAGGGTAGCTCCCCCTTCTGCTAGTCTTAGTGACAAGCCCTGTTGGGCTGAAGCACTAGCTTCTGAGAGGTAGTTAAGATGATTGACAGCTCCTTACCTTCTACCCCGGAGGCCACAGTGTCAGTTTCTGGTATGAAAGGGCATTTACAAAGCTCACAGGGTTGCCTGGGTTGCCTTCACTATTTCAAAGAGAAGGAAATCAAAAGCAGTACTCTTTCTCCAAACAAAAGACATTTGCGTGGGCAGTTTCTGTGTCTGCAAGTGAGCCTTAGCCACTCACATGCATAAGGTTCAGAAGTGGTGTCCCTGCTTGGTGCCTGGCATGCAAGACACTCATGGACTGGCTTCTTCCGCACGGCATCACCCTGGCTCCATCCTGACTTCTGGGGTGTGTGCGTGCTGAATCAAGAATGGAAAGACCTTATACCTGCACTTTGCAATGACTGGGGGGATACACAGCAACTGGGCATACATCATAAAACAGAGATAAACAGCTCTCTGCTTTTCACACATGCAGAAGATAGCCATGAGCTAATAGTGCTTTCTGAAGGCATGCCAGAAGAGATTTCAGATGTATATGAATTTGATGCGATAGACAAACTCAACTGTAACTCTTGGTGTCCTTCCAGAATTTCAAGATGTTAGGCTCCTTGTTATATTTTTGCTGTTGCAAAACAACCTCCCTACTGTGGAAGAAATGGATAGTTTTAAATGGAGAAAATGTGCATGTTAAACTTGGTGGTCTTTGAAATTAAGAATGGGAGATTTCCTTTTGGTAGAATGTGGCATGTGGTGCGGTGCCTTTAGGGTATTTGTTCTGTTGAAATGATCTTATTTAAAGAACAAGAAAAGATATGATTCTCCCTTTGTACATTCAATTCAACAAAAAATAATCCCTCATCTCTGGTGCACTTGACTGTGAATCTCAACGCTTACATGATGGAAATAATAACATGAAATTGTAGATAATAATAAATATATTCCTTACCCTGTCTTCTCTGCAAAAGATTTTACATCAGTACACAAACACCTTTTCTTTTTACAGAAACAAGATGCTGAGAACACAGATTTAAATATAAGAAATGATTGATTGGAGTAGATCTTTTTAATTCTTTAAAGACAACAATACTGTTAATCACTGGTGTCTATTGAGCCTTTTCTCTAGACTTGGTATAATCCATGATGGCTATCAAGACTGTAAGAATTAAGACTGCATTAGGATCACTGTGAGGAAAATGTTCTTACTTCCTTCATTTCACCTTGTTGGTTGGTGGTCATACAGTTATTGAGTGGAGGTCCCAGTGTTGGACATCAGATACCTCTTCTAGAACTGGAATCCTTCATCTGTTAGTACATTGGGTAACTTTCAATTCATCCTACCTCAGCAACAGTTGGAGGTTGAGTTTCTAATCACTGTTGATTCATCTCACACTCCTGTAGGTCAGCACTTTGGATTGGAGTCAATTGGATGGAGGGAATGGGGACCCAGGGAAATCTGATGGTCCAGCTGGGCTTGGGAGGTTTAGCTCCTTACCTTGTAGCCTTTTAAGAAAACCTTCCTTTTCCAAACTGAGTTAATGTCTCAAGTAGGAGCCTTAAGGGGGAGAATTGCATGCCTAGTCTGTGGCTTTTAACAGGTGATACTCAAGAACATCCCTACACGGAGATACATATAGAACATAATGCCAAGACAACACAGCACATGTGTGACCAGGTGGTATGTGCCATGCATTTGCCATCTTTATGGGGCACCCATCTGTGCAGGCAGTACTGCATGTTGGCAGTGTGTAACAGATGTACTCTGTGGATTTACATGACAGGCATTGTCTGAAAGGAGAATAAACTGTGATACTCTTAACACTTTGGGGTACCTCCAGGTTAAGCTAGAAATAAATTAGAAGATCTATTTAGATGAGTTGACCAGAAGAGAAATTTTAGAAAAGTGCTATCTAAAACTAAGCTGTAATCTGAATTTAAGTAGGAAATGGTCATGTAAGAAAAAAAAAATTATAGTGTGTGTGTGTGTATGTGTGTGTGTGTGTGTGTGTGTGTGTATAAAAAGACAGGTGCTGTGCCTAGTACTAGTCTTTAATGGGAAATTGAGGTTATGAGTGGAAGTTTCCAGTGATGCAGCCCCCATTACGTTTTCTCATTTTTCTAAATATTGTCTACAGGTTCTCATAGGCAAGGAAAGGCTTCTACCCCATTGTT
Source organism: Peromyscus leucopus (assembly GCF_004664715.2). Taxonomy (NCBI): domain Eukaryota; kingdom Metazoa; phylum Chordata; class Mammalia; order Rodentia; family Cricetidae; genus Peromyscus; species Peromyscus leucopus. The sequence continues at coordinate 21,114,444 of NC_051086.1, forward strand.
ACAGAAAAAAAGTAGGTCAGCATTCCACTTCTACCTATCCAGAATTCAGTTGCCAGTCACAGTGATACAAGTTGTAGTGGGTGAACAAGTGCTAATGGGATGAGGAATCTGAGCCCACTTAGGATCTGCTGGGTCATATTCTCTAATTGATTAGCCATGTCTGCCACCAACAGCATTAGAAGACAGTGTTGTAGTGTTGTGTATAGTGTCTGGTTGCCTCTCTTTAATGAGTCTTTATCCCCAGCATAATGTCTTCTCTGGCTTGTACTGCTTATTAGAAAATTAATTTGTAATTTTGAGTCTCTTCCTCCTCCTCTTCTTGCTTAATTAAAGTAAAATCAGCAATAATGGAAAACAATCAAGGAAGGAAATATATACAGGAAGACAATAGTCTGTGGAGTTCCACCAAAGGGTTCCAATAAAGCAAATGGTGCATGGACAGGCATTGGATTTATCCGTATCTGAGTTACAATGGTAGCATGATTAATATACAGAGGGCAAGATTGGCGCTTGGAATTTGCCCTATTCCTCTGTGAGCTTTGTGTCTCCCAGAATAGTCCTGCTGATCCATTTCCTTAAAAATACATGGGACACCTAAGTGCTTATTTTGCAAGGGCAGCAAAAATAATTGGACACAGCAGCTAAGAGCACAGGAGCCCTTTGCTTTCTGAGGAGAAGAGAATGTGGAGTCCCAGCCGGATGGAATGTCACACCAGGAGGCCAAGGACCTCAGCTCTGTGCCAGTGCCACAGAGTAGAATGTTTAAAAGGCTATTTATGGAATCAAGGCTGAAGAACTGCAGCTAATTCTCAAAGGGCCCCAGTGAAGGCTTCCTTGAATGTATGTTCTTTTGGAAATTGGGATCAAATGGAAGAAGAAAGCTGGACCATTTTCCCCTAGTGTGGTAGATCTAGGGGGGTGGGTCCCTGGTGATGTTACAGTTGTGTTTAACCTTTAAGAAACACTGATGAGTCCCACCTTCTTCTGAGGTTGGCTTTCCTGTTACTAACATCCGGGAGAGCTTTCCTGTAATGCTAGTGATAGCCAATCAAACACAAAGAGAAGATTATTCAGTTTAAAACCTATTACAGGTATGTGCTCTATCCTGTGTTGGCTTGTCTCACCTGCGTTATTTCCATCTACCTTTTCTTCCTCATGTTTTTCAGAACAATATGTGAATGTGTGGCCTTGGGGGTCTTGGGTTGAGCTGTTCTGTGTCATTTAGTAAGGAACATTTCAGATGAAACTGCTGAGCTAGCAGTGCTATCTAAAGATGGGGCTTACGTCTGTAGATCTGATACCCTCACTCATAATTTGTTCTTGAAGACAATAATGAGGCTCTGGCTACTCTGTACAGGGCAGCTGAGCTGTGCGACATGGTTTCCTCTGCACTCTGCACTCATTACTAAAACTCCCACAGATGCTTATAGATCACACCTTGGAAGCACATGCGGTTCACTGGGGAGGAATACAGCAGGGAGAGAGAAGAACCTCTGTGGTGAAAAAATGGACTTGCAAATAAGCCCTAAGTGAATTCAATTCTTGGCACCATAACCTTGACCTCTGGGGCATTACCTACCTGTGCCATTCTTGGTGACATTGGACTAATAACATTACTCCCTTTCTGATATGTGAACATTAACCTAGATGAGGAACTTTCTCTCTGAACATGTGGGTGGAACATACTGTGATGGTTAGTTTTAATTACCAACTTGACACAGTCTTAGGTCCTGGGATGACAGTCTCAATGAAGGATTGTCTAGATCATGTTAGCCTCTGTTTTGGTCTAGATCACGTTTTGGTCTAGATCATGTTTTGGTCTAGATCATGTGGAGAACTGTTTTGGTTGACACAATTGATATAGGAAGACAACGCCTGAAAGTGGGTGGTATTATTCCTGGGTTTTGATCCTGTACTGGATAAGAGCAGAGGAAGCTAGCTGAGTACCAAGCATGAACCCTTTCTCCCTCTGCTCGTGACTGTGGATGTAATTAGATGCTTCAAGTTCTTGACTTGACTGCCACTCAACAATGGGCTTTAATCTGGAATTGTGAACAGAATAAAACCTTTTTCCCCCTAAGTTGCTTTTTGTCTGGGTATTTTATCACAACACTAGTAATGAAATAAGGAGAGGTGCCTATGTTTTTAAAATGTGTCCATCGCAGTCACAACTCTATTGGATTCCACAGTCTATTCCTATTATAGTGGGAAATGAGATGCTCAGAGCAGATAATCACGTGGTCCCTAAATACACACCAGAGAACTGGCCATCACAAATGCAACACAAATGACTTCCCCAGATAAGTCCTCCACAAAATGAAATGTCTAAACAATGCCTTTGTTCCCCCTGAGCCTTAATAATGATAGCTATTAACATCTTATAGGCGAGGTTGTTTTTCTTACATGCCTGTCTTCTTACAGAGTCTGTCCAGGACCCTCTCATGATTATCTTGCTGAAACAGGAGGGTAGTGTTCCCAGAAGCAAAATCTGTGAATTTCTGTTAATTATTGGAAACAGTGATAGAAGATGCTTGATCTGGTAAAGGTGTGTTCATGGCATTAGGTTGTGGACAGTGCTGGACTTCTGCATGGGAAAGGCAGGCTCATTCACTCACCAGAGAGATAACTAGGGGCTATGTCAGTTTCTCTCTTTGAGCCCCAATATCATCAACTGTATATGCACAAGTAGGTATACCTGTCTCATAGGGCTTTTATAGTGGCATAGTGATGTTCAAGAGCCTGGCACTAAGGCACACTGCTGCCAGTGCTTACACATTGGGTCTGGCACTATAGTGTTTTACAGTAAAGGGTTCAACTCTTGGAAACTACATTGGTCCTCTCTAAGGTTATGGATCTGATTTGTTTTTAATTCTGGAGCCTGATATGTATAGCAAGTGCCCACTGATGCATTTTAGGACTTGCCTACTTCCTTCCTTCCTGATACCAGAAAATTTAATAGTAACTCATTTCCCAGGATGCCTTGTGGCATGATGGAAATTGCCAAAGATTAACTCACAGATTTTACAGGACTTTGTATGGATTTATCCATGAATACAAACCCTACCCATAGTGTTTCTAGTCCCAAGTGCACAGGTATTAAGTATGTATTGCTAGTTTTCAATCCTGTCTTCAAATCAGCTAGGAAAAGTATAAAAAAAAACTCTCAACATGGGCCCTACTCCAAATCAATTAGAATCTCAGGATCTTGATGCCCAACCTCCATAGTTTTTAAAAGTCCTTCTCTAACCAGTGGGATAATTCCAGTCTATAGTCAGATCTTATTGGGTAAATGATGCCCAGTGGACCCAGCCCCTACCAACCTTCAGCTTCCTGAAAGTACAGGCATCCCTTTGTATCCGTGAGAGATGGGTTTGTATCTGCCCATGCCCTAGTCTCTTTTATGAAATGGCACACTCTTTGCTAACAGCCCACATATATTTTAAGTGTCCTTGCCTCTCTGATCAGTATTCCTGGCCCTCAGGGAAGCTTGGCCTGGCACACATGCACACAACACAGCTCTGTTTGCTGCTCACTCTGTCAGTCTCAATAGTCTTTGAATTTAAGCAATTAATGAAGACAATTGTATTACTCTAACTCACCTAGGCGAATCCATATGAAGAGGTTAAAGAGGTGCCTATTTTGATCTTTTTCTCCCTCTCCCTGTCTCTGGTCTCTGTCTCCTATTTCTTTCTTTCTCTGTCTGTCTGTCTGAATCTCTCTCTCTCTCTCTCTCTCTCTCTCTCTCTCTCTCTCTCTCTCTCTCTCTCTCTCTGTGTGTGTGTGTGTGTCTGTGTCTGTGTCTCTGTATCTCTGTGTGCAAGGCTAGCTTGCCTATCATCTTCTGGGGATCTTCTGTTTGTCTCTTATCTTGCAGTAGGGGATATGGAATTGCCAATACATGGTGACCTCCAGCTCTACATGGCTAGGGATCTGAACTCGGATGCTCATAGTTTGTGTGACAAGTGCTCATGCATTGAGCTTCTCCCAGCTCTCAGTGCCGACTTCAAAGAAACATGATGCACTTGGTGTGTAGACTCCTGGAACCTTGCTTGCCTGACTCTTGCTTTCCACCTGGGTGGTAGACTTTGAAATGTGGAGAAATAAACATACTGTTGAGCTCACAGTCCACCACATTACAAATCTAACCATGGTAGTTAATATGATTGTCAAAAATAATAAGACCGTGGCTAAGAATAAAAACCATAAATAGCTTGAAAAAAATCAGACACCACCGCTGTGCTTCTCTTTAGAAGATAATTGTCCTCCTAAATGTTGTCTGGGAGCACTATCCAGCTCTCAGATGGCAAAATCCACAATGCGGACTCCCGAAGTGAACAGCCTGAGAACCACAGCCCTCCTGAAGACGTGGAGTTGAATGGAGTCCTGACTGCAGGGTGGCCATTACGTTAAGTAATTTAATGAACACGGATACAGGAAGAAATAAATCAAATGGAAACAATCAACAGCAATCAAGGGAGCTGATCGTTTGGGGCACTTAAAATGTATTAAATGAGTGTTTCAATCACAGTGGGCCCTTCCTCACAAACTCTCTTAATCAACCAGCACCCTTCTCAGCAAAGAGGCCTGCACATGTAAACACAGAGATCTGAGCAAAGCTGCACAATCCATCTACAGGAACAGGAGCTGGAGCAGGCATAGAAATCCCAGGATTCTCACAGACAACGTAAACAGCAGCAGAAATAAAGAAGAAAGAGACTGTCTGGTTTTACAAACAATTAAGCAGTATTTTGCATGTATTTGAAAATACATAAGAATTTCCTGAGGATTGAACTCAGAGGTTTTCAGGCTTCGCAGCAAGCCCTGGAATCAATGAGCCAACTCATAGGTCCTGCATAGGTTTGTAATGAATGTTTATCATCAATGATGCAACCATCCTTATGCGGCACTCTGATTCTTTCTCAGTAGGGAAGGATGATTTCTTGAGCACACACACACACACACACACACACACACACGTTTGTGTCTTACTGTTCCACATGCATCATTGTTTTATTTAATTTCTGCTTCCTTTAGTCATTGCATCTTTTTCATATGCTGTGAAGTCTAGGAGCAGAGATGTTAGGTGATTTTCCAGGAAACTCCCAGGTAATAAATACATAGTTTTCCTCAAATCTCACTTTAATTCTGACCCATTTTTTTTTAATCATTTTCCCGTGGCTTTGAGTTTTTCTACTAGTGTTCAGACTTTTTCAGATTCACAATGTAAGTGCTCTTGCATACCTAGAAATAAAATATTGAAGACCTAAGTGTCCTTTAATCATAAAGCCAAGTATGTTTTTCAGTCAGATGGATGCAGGAATTATTAGAGCACGCAGCTGTGTTCACAGAAAAGGGATGGTGGCTGTTTCTGCTATGGAAGTGTACCTGTATTTAGAAAATGCATATCGTGTATGTTTGTGTGAGTTTGTTCCTGGGAGAGAGCTTTTTAATGTGGAAACATCAGGTAAATTAGAATCATTCTGTTTGTCCTCTCATTTTCCACTCTATGGCCCCACATCTTTGAGTAGATTTTGTTCTTTGTACTTCTAAGGAACTCAAATTGATCTGGAAGAAATCAAAGTATTTTGAGTCTCAAAATTCCAAGTGCTTCTGGAGGTTTGGAAAGCATGTGCAAAGTTTCTTCTGCCAGAGTTTGGTGTTGAGTGCATTTGTCTTAAGGCTGCTGTTGATACACAGGGTCCACAACTGAGTGTCTTCCTATCCCTCTTTCTCTTTCCCTTCCTTGTGTCCTCAAAGGAGTCATCTAGTAGGTTTGTTCATGCATGGCCACCTTGTCTGTAGCAAGCAGCACACATCATGCCCATGTTTAAAACACAGTCCAGGAGGATGGACCACCACAGCTTTAGCTGTGTCCCACAAGGCTGAATCAACCAAACTTGACCCTTGTGAATAGCTTGGGATGAGAATCTGACCCACAGCCTGTTAGAAACTTGTGCTAGAAAATCATGTTGAGTTGACTAACTAGAAGCTGTTCTATTGGGAACTGGGAGGAGTTGTGGCCACAGCTATGAAAGAAGCATTCTTGCTGGGATGGAGATGGTGCAGAGGGAAACAGATCCAGGAGAGGAGAAAGAAAGTCTAGATGGCCTGATGCTTGAACTCAGGTTTTCAGGCTTTGTAGCAAGCCCTGTAACCAATGAGCTAACTCATAGGCCCTACATAGGTTTGTATTGCATGTGGGTGTACAGTCCTGCTTGGGTTGTATGTGCCCTTGGATATTCCCATTCTAGCCTCTTGTAAACTCTGTTATTCACCTCCTCAATGAGTTTGAGTTTAAGTTTGATGTAGGATCTGAGATTCTTTCTTGCCCTATGTTGAGCAGCAATTGTAGACTTGTGATCATCCTCACTTAAATATCTAGAGAAAGTTTTGATTTCTTAATGATAAAATTAAGAACAAAAACAAAACAAAACAAAAACACTATTCAAACCAATAGCTTTCTGATTGGATTTATAATCCATTCCACAAGAGGGAACTGATACCTGGTTCTGTAAAGTTGGTCAAAAATGTATGGTTTGGAAGCCATATTTGCTAGAGGAAAACCTACTATCATTTTGCTAAATGGACATAGCATCAAAGGACTTCTTTGTACTTATCGTTATACATACAGATGAATGCAGCTTTCGCCCCTCATCAGAGAAGCTTCTTCTTGCAGTGGATGATAGTTAACACAGAGACTCACAACTGGTAAAAGTGCAGAGAATAAATGACTATGGAGTGCTCAGCCACAAGTGAATATCTGTGTTACTCTGTCTCCCTGAGGTTCAAAGAACATCACAGAAGAAGAGATGGAAAAATCGTAAGAGGCAAAGGCTGGGAACAACTGTTGGTCAATAGTGTCTTAGGTACAAACAGGACTGTTGCACTCATGAACTCACATCAGCTACAGCTGCCTGTGCCAGACCTGCATAAGACCAAGTCAATCTGATTCCTGCATGGCAGGAGGAGGGACTCATGAGGCCCCGCCCTCAGCTAAGGAGTTATGGACAGTTATTGGATATTGGAATAAGGAGAACCGTTTTTTCTTCAGGGATATGGCCCCTAGTGGTGTATTTCAAATGCTCCAGTGGGTGGCCCTGTATCCATGCACAACAATGCAGTACTAATTTGACTCAGCAAGCTGTAAAAAAAGTGAAAAGAAGATGGGGGTGGATCATGGGTGACCTGGAAGAAATTGGAAGAGGAGGGGAGAAGGATTGGGTATTATCAAAACACAAATTCCCAAAGACAAAATGTAGTATATATGAAGATTACATATAAAGAAATCATATATATACATAGATGTGTACATATATATATATGTGTGTGTGTGTGTGTGTGTGTGTGTGTGTGTGTGTACACACACACACACACACACACACACACACATTCAAGGCAACTGGCTCAGACAATACAGCCTCATGGACTATTCCATAATCCTAAAATTTTCTTTGTATCCCCATAAGATACAGCGCCCCCCTCCAGCAGGAAGTATTAAGAGAAGCTACGCCCAAATTCCCAAATTATATGTAATTTTACTTTGTTAAGGTTAGAACCTTCCTTTTTGAGAAAAAAGGGGGGGAAGTGCTGTGGGATGTTCTGTATGTCCTGTGGGAGCCCGTTCTCAGGTTCCTCATGGCTTTACCCAGCAGGTCCGCAAAAGGATGATTAGGACCATGAGCCTGAGTGCAGGTGTTTGAGATGGTCTGCACTTGGCTGTGCTGGGGGATGGTCTGTATGTCAAGTTGCTCTGATTGATCAATAAATTATATATATATATATATATATATATATATATATATATAGAGAGAGAGAGAGAGAGAGAGAGAGAGAGAGAAATCTCTACCACTCTACCATCCCTTCTAGCTTCCTTCTGCCTCACTGTCTAGTTTTCTTGCTAAAATATGTGTATGGTTATATCTATTCTTCTATCAATGATATTAGTAGCCTGCAATTTTCTGTAGAATAAAGCCCACATGTTTATGTGTCACTTGCCTATCAAAGCCTGTGGGCATCTGGTCAACCTGGTATTGGTATTTCAATGCTCCATTTGCTTCTAGTCATCTTTGAGGGAGAGATCAGAGAATCCCTGTTTCCTGAATGAGACAAAATCTTCCTTACTTATATTTCGGTTGGACTGTACCCTTCCTCAACTACATGCTCCTGGTCTTCTTCAGTGCATTATGCTCATTTTTAATAAACAAAGTGCCCTGCTTTCTTTAGCTCAGAGGCTCTTACTTCTGAAAACACAGTATTTATTCTATTTGATCTGAGTTGCCAATATGTATATCTCCCTGTTCCCCTTGTTGGAGAGTTTCTCTGTAGCACCCATGTCTTCATCTTTGGGTCTCCAGTACACAGAATATTACCAAATCATAGTAGACACTAAAACATGAGTGTGAATGAACTCAACAATATATGCCTGATTGAATGAAGAATGCATTTTTACCTTATTTCTTTTTAAGGAAGTCACATGGGCTCATGAATTGCAGCTATGATTGCTTGACTATTTTTTTTTTCTATTTGTACTAGTGCACAGATTTTTATCCCTTGAAACTAATTTATTTTAAACCAGCTACAAGGATTCCTTTAATACAGCCTGGCACTAGGTACTTAGACAGATACACTTTCCTTGAGGGTACTGAAGATGGTGTGTTGTGGTGATTTTACCATTCCTTTGAGGATCTGTATCTGCACCAGTGGTTTCATTTTTCATTTATCTATCCACGGGTTTTTATTAAGTACTTCACAGATTTCAGATCCTGGGGCAGGTCATGGCAACCCCAAAATATCTAACGCATGCTTTTGCCTTTAGGGACACACTCTACAAACCAGTGTCTCTCAGGTTTTGTCACTGGATCTGTCCACTTACATTCACCTAATAATCATAATCATCTTTTATTAATACTCTCTTCTCTGAAGAAGTGGTAGAATGTGTTTTAGGGCTGATCTCGTTGGTTTTTCTAATTTCGGTGAGAAGTGTGAGTGTCCTAGCTTCCTGGAAAAAGGCAGGGAAGCTTGGAACAAGAGGGAATGAGCCAAGGCCTGCCATTACTCAGCAATGGTACCCACACTTGAACTTAGTTTCATCTGGAGGCAAAGCCATTCTTCTATGGCCTCCTCTCTTCACATGATTTCATCAAGCCACCCTTCATGTTTCCTTGTGGCCTGCAGTGTTTCTCTTTTATTTCATGTGCATGATTTTAAGGCCTCTTGAGCCCACCTAGAGCAGCTTCCCTTCTGCCGCTTTCCAGGCCCTCTTACACTCCACTTTCTCGGCTTTCCGGGAGTTTTGTGTGCACATGTGTACTGGTTTCGGTAAAATCCGAATTAATTTGATTATAAGTAAGCACTACCTATTTTACTTTGGCTTCAGCAAACCTTACCAACAAAATCCACATGGCCACGGACACACTGAACCATGGAGCTGAGAAGTGGTTCTTGTTGTGGTCCACAGACTCAAGTAAATGACAGAAGGAGCGAGAGTGCCAGTGGTCCCTCCCCGGATGTAGTGAGGGAGGCGATGGCTCCTTTTTCCTGAGACACTCTCTCTCAGTAGCTGTGCCACGGCTCTACCTGTCTCCATCTCTTGGTTTGTTGTCCATTTCTCCTGGCCAAGATTAAGATTTTCTGCTGAGACAAGGAAGAATAGGCAAGGGAACTGAACTTGCTATCATCTGAGCATCATGTTCTCCTCTTTCCCACAATCCAAAGACCCTCTTCCCTGACAGCTGCAGCAGAAAAATCTAGCTGGACTTGGAGCTCTCACTTCACAAAGTCTTGGAGCTAGAAAGATGAGTATTATTGTGGTTGGCAGTTATTTGGTAATATGCTGAGTTGGAGAAGTTCTTGGCTCTCAAAAAGAGGGATAATTCCTTCAGGAGGCAGGGGATGGGAACCTGTAGGGAAGTGAAATATTAGACTGCCCAGTCAACTAAGAAACACAAGTCAGGATTCATACTAGTGCAAATGTGTGTACAGTAGGTAGAGAGCAAGTGGCCTAAGCTGTCTAGTCCTTCATATATATATATATATATATATATATATATATATATATATATATGATATACTTGGTAACACTGTGACAAAATACCTGAAATAAAATAGCTAGGGAGAAGAAAGGTTTATTTTAATTAATGCTTTATTGCTTTGGGTTTCAGGTGAGGTTGACTGTCTTGGTAGCTTACCTCGTGGAAGACAGGGAGGAGAGTGGGGAGTGTGGGCCATGGTTTAGGTATAACTTTCAAGGGTACATATCTATTGAGGTATTCCAGAGGGCCCTACCTTCTGAACTTTTCTCCATCTTGCAAAATAGTGCCCTTAAGTGGGGACCAGGCCCTCATCGATACCTTGGTCTGTGGGAGACAGTTCATATTCAAACATTTATGGATGCTTTTCTCAGAACCCTATCCTGTAGAGTAATGATCACTTTTAAATAGGTACAGATTACCATTTAAATGGCAAATGATGCAGCCATTTTAACAGTTAGATATGATGTTTGGCATCATGACAACCTTGGAAAGTTCAAAAAATGATCTCCATTCTTCTGCCCCCCCCCAGATCTCTCCAGACTTTCACTGGTCTTCTGATCTTCAACAGTGAGGGACAACCCATGTCTGTTACTTTTTGTCGCTGTAACAGAATATGCAGCAGAATATGTACATCTCACAAATGTAGCTGACAGAAGGAAGGGCTTATCTGGACTCACATCTGGAGGGTGTGGTGGTAGGGAAGGCTTGATGGCAGGGGTGTGAGCATCTGGAGGGTGTGGTGGTAGGAAAGGCATGATGGCAGGGGTGTGAGCATCTGGAGGGTGTGGTGGTAGGGATGGTGTGGTAGCAGGGGTGTGAGCATCTGGAGGGTGTGGTGGTAGGGAAGGCTTGATGGCAGGGGTATAAGTGGCTTGTCACACTGCAGACACAGCAAGAAGCAGAGAGATGAATGTTACTCAGATTGTTTCTTCTTTTTATGCAGCCCAGACTCCCCAGCCTAAGGGATGGTACCATCTACATTTTGAGTGGATCTTCACAAATCAATTAACCTAAATTAGAATCTCCCTCATGGGCATGTCCAGAGATTTGTCTCCTAGATGACTTCAGATCCTGTCAAGTTGAAAATCAATATTCATTATCACCCAACCCCAAAGAGTGGGCCAAACACCAGTCTAGAATCAGATGGTCTCTTGTGTGGCCCTGACTCTGATAGCTGGTTTCTTGTATGATGAGCATCCATCCCATCCTTTCACCTGAGATCAAGTATAAAATGGTTGGAGAGCTAGGTGGTTTATTTTGTTACCAGAACCATTAGGGAGTAAGCTCAGGGAAGTCTGCTATAAACCCAATGGCCCTGCAGCAGTGACTGCAATAATGGTGAGACTTGGTGCTGTTCCTGTGAGGGCTTGATCAGCCCAGCCATTGTGTCAAGGTTTGTGCATGAATGACCTTTGTTTCTCTGTAAACTTTACCCATAGAATGGTCAGTGTCGCTGCCTTCTTGCTACATGTACGCACACAGGTCACGGAGGATCAACACACACTGTTCCAAGTCAAGCAGCAAAGAGTTGGAGAAGTCAGAATTCAAACCCAGAGCCCAACCCTTTACCACTAACCAGTGATTAATTATTTTACTGGAATGGAATGTGTTCCTTTGTGTGTGTGTGTGTGTGTGTGTGTGTGTGTGTGTGTGTGTGTGTGTGTAGAGAAAGAGGAGACAGGGCAGAGAGAGATGGGGAGGTGAGGGGGGAAGAGGGAAGAGATGGGGGTTCCTCAGAAAGGAAAAAAATTTCAGAATCCTCGAGGTGTACAATGATGAGGTTGTAAGGAATGAAGTTGCTTGGGGGGGGTCTTTATCACTGTTTAATTACCTCTTGGGGGAGGTTTTTGTTTTAATTGGAGAAAGAGGGTAGGTGAGAGAGAGAGAGAGGAAAGAGGGGAGGAAAGAAGGAAACATAGCCACAGAGAAAGGAGAAATGTCTCCCTCAACTCTGACCTTCCCTCTGGCTCTGCTCACACTTGTCCTGAGAGTTGCTCTCCTCCAAGATTGCAGAGCTGGCCAGCACTGGTTAATGGCTCAGGGTTGATCCTCTATTGAGGGACATCCGTCCCTTTGTGCTGTGACATTGATGTTACTGTCAGTTGACAGCGAGCTTTATCATGAATCCCTTCAAGTACAAAAGGCCACTGTTCGGAAACTGTCATTAAAAGCAGCCTCTCTCTTTTTAAAAGCAATCTCCCCTTTATTCTCTCCATAATAGGAGCCAGTGTACCGGAAGAGGCTGACCTTAAGTTGAGCCTGTTTAGTTAAAAAAAAAAAAGAAAGAAATAGAATAGGGTATGTTTTTTAATGTATTTAAGATCAAAGGTGCAGAATTAGAATGGAGCAGGGGTGGGGAGGGGTGGCAGGCAGGGTGGTGGAAAGCAGAGGTGGCCTTGGGTTCTCTTGGCTTTGGATAATGGACGTTTCTAGTTAAATCAACACAGTCTATTTCACAGCTTGTCTCCATGATGTATATACTCTTTGGACAGGGTTGCTGGCTGCCTAAAGATCTCTTTTAGCCACAGGACATGGGTATAAATAAGCTTCATGTAGTCACAGATGCTAAGAGTGATTGTGGGTAGTGAGTTCTGATAGTAGAGGGCAGGATACTCATTGTCATGTGGGAAGGAAAGGATTCCAGAAGAACACAATGGTAGGATTCTACTGACCAGATACCCTCAGGGGACTTTATGACTTTTAGGGAGGTGTGTAATTGACAGGTTATCTGTTAAGGAGGTTAGGAGCTCAGGGCTTCTCTTGTGCTTCCCAGGTACAGATTAAATGTGCACATGCTCTGTGAGTACTGTTCTCATCCCTGTAGAACCTAAAGGTGAAAAGATCTATTCGGGATTACGGCTTCAGAGGGTTCAGTATTTAGACTCATGGTCCCATGCTCTGGTCGGAACAGCATGATGGAGGAAGCTTATGGTAGCAGGGCCTTCTCACCTCATGTGAGAAGAAGTGAAGTAAAGGAATACAGCAAGGGGCCAGAGGAAAATTCTGCCAGAAAGGCATGCTCACAGTGACCTACTTTCTCCATCCAGTCTCTACTTCCTGCCTTTCCCCACCTCCCAATAGTGTCACCACACAAGAACCCATCAAGGGATGAACCCATCCACTATGCAGAGCACCCAGGATCTAGGTGTCTCTGGAAGCACAATCAGATCCTTGCAGAGGTGTGCTTACTCATCTCCAAGAAGTCCCTAATCCAGTTAGGCAGACAACACAGATGAGCCACCATGAGGCACAACTTCAGCAGTCTGTGTGCAGACATTTTACCTGTCTTCCTTGTCTGCAAGCACATACACCCATTGCCTGTGAAGCTTCCATCAGCTGTCACCGGCAAGGAGCAGAGAGGAGGTTCCAGCCATAGTCGGGACTCTGCCAGCACTCGCTCTGATTATATATGTTTCATGGAGACTTTCATGGAGGGTCAGTATCAGACCCTGTGGCTGTGGTCAGGCCTGGAAAGCCGCAGTTGGCCTCCCAGAGTCTGGCGTTCACAAACTTGTTGAGGGAGCAGGTAGAAGTGTTCCTGCTGCATCTTGGGAATGGGGAGGAAGAGGCTTCTTGGGGATGTCTTCCCTCACCGCCACACACGCCTGTACTTCCTCTGTTGGGCACATGGTTGTGAGATATGCATCACAGTGAAAGAGCATGTCAGTGCACAGTCTCTAAGAAAGGGAACTGCGGACATTGGTGTATGACAGTCACCAGGAACAGTGTGGTCTGTGCATGTGGAGTAGACTGGGAGAGGTCTGAATGGAGGTAAAGCAAGCAGGTGAGAGTGAGCTCACACAGGAGTGACATCAGTCAAGGGCCCTTTCTGTGTCATGTAGGAATCTGGGGTTCCAATGAGGGACAGTTTGAGGATCAGCTTTCTCAATGTCTTGTTTTAAGGCTCAGAAGTAGGTAGAAGAGCCCACGGGGAGCTCCTGAACTTGGCCGGAGAAGAGATAATGTTGACATAACTCTGGGGGTACAGGGAAGGGGCAAAGTTAAAACAGTCCTTACCAGGCAGGGATGGCCTAGTCATCGAGCTACTGCTCTTAACACCCTGTGGCCATCTGCTTCTTCCCTGTACCTGTCATTGTGAGCTTTGTGTCCTCTGCAGGCTCTAAGAAGAGGGATTGCATTTCTTCTTTTCTCCTCTTTCCACCTCTCAATTCTGAGTGCTCCAACCGAGTTTCAGCACTCACTTGATTGCAAGCTGCATAGTCAGGTACTCTGTCTGCTCTTTGATCTTGCACACTGGGCTATTAGAAGACCAAGTGACTCTTTCTGGAACAGGAAGGGCCTTCCTTTGAGCTCACAGTGATTGTGATGTGAGGTGGGTTTCTACAAGGTTTTGATGTCAGATATTGACCTTGGGCAGGGCACCATGGCTTGTGGTTCTGCTTGGCTTGTTCTTAGGAAAATACCCCTTAGTTCCATCCCCGGGGCATAGCAACCAGGAGTCCTAGGTAATTTCCATGCAGAGGCAGCCTTTGAAAGCCAGGCCTCTTTCATGCCCTGAGAAGATTTGTGAGGGTCGACCCTGTTTAGATTGGTTCTCTGCACAAGCTGAGGAAGCCTGCTGCTCTTCCAGCATGCAGGATGTTGTAGGGAAGATGAGCAGGGACAGACTGAAGAACCAGGGCACTTCCCAGCTTGAATCAGGCTGTCCTGGGTGCTTCATTATTTTGCTGGAAATTAATCCCAGAAATGGCAGACATGATAGATTTGAATGTGAACTGACTGGTGTGTCTCATAGCTGAAGGAAAGTGGTTTTTGGATTAACCACTCTGCTCGATTGCCCTAGCCTCTGAAACTTCCATTAGTGCAGATAATTGGACAATTTCTGTTTGGGTATTTTATACTGATTGGAAGTTCTTATGGCATTGGAAGTGGGGGTAGAGAGTTCGAGTTGGTCTGAACAATTTGCCGTCACTCACAATGACATTGATATAGTGTGCTAGCAATGGTTATTGCTGCATGGAACTGCCATGTCCAGCACTGTACTTAGCCATGAACCTTGACTTATTTCTTGTGTCAACACAAGAACAATAGTGACAGCCATAAATATATAGCAGTAACGTGAAACACCCATTTGGTATTATTGTCTTGTTTGGACATTATTCTAATAGTTAAAATGTTTTAGTTAATCTTCAAACAACTTGAGAAGCAGTAATTCAGCCCAGGGAATGTGATACTGGCTAAGATTTGAAGGGCATCCTTGACATTGAACTGTGTGGAGGCCTGCCTGTGCTACGTGCACCTTAGTGTCTTCCGTTACCAGCACTCAGAAGTGCTAAGTCACCTGCTGTGTGAGTCAGCTTTCTGGAACTGTGAAAAATTCTGACATGCTCAGCTGATAAGATTTTATTTTTGGCCACAGTTTGGAAGTTGGGACTCATATTGGCGGTCCTTTGCTTCAGTCCTGTGGTGATGAGGCAGGGCAGGATCGAAAGCAGAACGGAAGAAAGGGGCCAGCACTCACAGTTTCTGTGTGGGGTACATCCTCAGTCACCTCCAGCCCTCCCACTAGCCCCACCTCTGAGGAGTTTCACATCTCTCAATAGCACTGTGCACTGTGGAACAGCTTGTCACACACGGGCCACTGGGAGCCACTGAAGATCAAACCATCACACTTGCTAAAAGCCACAAAGCCGGTCTGTGAGAGATGGAGTCAGGGGTTGAGCTTTCTCAAGAGCCCTTTGTTTCTTTTAACTACATTTGATTGAGAACCAGAGGCTACTAAACCCTAATTTTGCCCTGAACATCTGTGGGAGAGGAAGTGTGGAGACCAGTCCTTCATCTAGATTTCAGTGGGGAAGTCGTTAATCTAAGAAATCCTCAAAGCCCATTGGCCAGAAGAACAGATATTGTGCAATGCTTGCAGTTCGAGTCTTTCTTTCCTATGTTAGGGTGGGCTTTCCTTTCACTCTCTTTGGGGGTAACTACCACTCCTAATTGTGTATGACCAGGAGGCAGAAGGACACTCCAGCTTTGTGAGCTTGCAACAGATATTCAGATAAGACAATTACGTAATTAGCAGGGAGTGGAAGATGTAAATTCTGCAGAGAGAATCAGCGAACAGTTTCTGACAACATTCAATGTCACTGTTAGTTGGGTGGGAGTGGAAAGTATAGGCACAGTCATCCAGATAGTGAATAATAGGATGGAATATTTCAGAACAAAAATTTATTATGTCCTCTCTCTGTGGTGCAGTATGCTGGACTGATTACTTCCAGAAAATAGTTCTCGCATTTACCTTATAAGCCTTTACTATTACACTTCCCTAATTGACAAAGGAGGATGTTGTATTTCTGATTATGAAGGGACTATAGCACTTTCTTTTGTCTCTGTTCCTTTTATGTGCACACACACACATACACACACACACACACACACACACACAACACACACACACACACACACACAAAACCTTGATAATGTTAAAGCAGGGTTTGAACTCACATCTCATTTAACTCAAAATCTTTCTCTCCTAGAGGGAGGCCAATCTTAGGATTTTATCTAAAGGTTATTCAAAGAAATCTAATTTATTTTCTGCCTAACAGATTCATCCTCATCATCACCATCACTTCAGCACTCCACAAAGTAATCCATCTATCATGGAGGGGGCACTGATTTGAAACAGCTTATGGGCTGTGCGAATTACACGCACGAACGCACGAGGAACTCCCAGCAACCTTTGAGGCATTCTCTGTTCTTGGTATGCTTGTGACTTGGATGAAAAGTCTGAAGTTCATTTTCCAAAGTCAAATATAGGGAGGCCATGCCAGGGTCACAGACTGGGTTTCCTGAGTTCTTAATTCTACACACTTAACCACCTGCTCTTGTGTCTTTCAGTCAGACAGGTGGCTGCTGATAGAGAGACAGATGATTGATAATTATAGATAGATAGATAGATAGATAGATAGATAGATAGATGATAGATGATTGATAGGTGGATGAATGGATGGATAGATAGATGATAGAAATTATGGAGAGATATATGATAGATGGATGATAAATAGATCATAGATAGATAGATGATATATAGATAGATGGGACAGAAAGATAGATTATAGATACAAGATAGATAGATGCCAGATAGATATGTAGAGTCAGTGAGATGCCCATTTTTTTTTTTTTTTGATTTTTCGAGACAGGGTTTCTCTGTGTAGCTTTGCACCTTTCCTGGGACTCACTTGGTAGCCAGGCTGACCTCGAACTCACAGAGATCCGCCTGGCTCTGCCTCCCGAGTGCTGGATTAAAGGCGTGTGCCACACCGCCGGCAAGATGCCCATTTTTTAAAGAAATATTTTATTCATTTTACATACCAATCACAGATCCCCTCTTCCTCCTCCCACCCTCCAGCCTTCCCCACTCCCACCCCATTCCCTCCTACAAGAAGGTAAGGCCTTCCATGGGAGTCAGCAGAGCCTGGTACATTCAGTAGAGGCAGGTCCAAGCCCTCCCTGCCTCAAGGCTGTGCAAGGTATCTCATCATAGGTAGTGGGCTCCAAAAAGCCAGCTCATGCACCAGGGATGGATCCTGATCCTACTGCCAGGGGGACCTTAAGCAGATCAAGCTACACAACTGTCTCACTTATGCAGAGGGCCTAGTCCAGTCCCGTGGAGGCTCCACAGGTGTTGGTCTAAATTTCATGAGTTCCCACTAGCTTGGTTTGGTTGTCTCTGTAGGTTTTCCCATCATGATCTTGATGCCCTTGCTCATAGAATCCTCTTCTCTCTCCTCAACTGGATTCTTGGAGCTTGGCCTGGTATTTGACTGCAGCTTTCTGGAGGTGCAGATTGTGTGTGTGTGTGTGTGTGTGTGTGTGTGTGTGTGTGTGTGTGTGTGTACACATCTATTTAGAATCCAACTCTCTATGCCCTGTGTCTTCTGCCTAGTTCTCTGTATTGGCTCAGATGGAGCACTTCACTCCTTGCTTACATTGATTTCCTCTTGATAGCAGCCCTGTCACAATACCAATTGGAATAAAACCCAAAGAGAAGTGTAGAGAATATAAATGGGGTCTTTTTCTTCTCGACTCAGAGTAGGACATGACTCTCATGAAGAACAAGGGAACAAAGGTGCCATGATATGCATTCATCAGGGGACATGGCTCTTTCTGATACAGCTGGTGAGGCACACTGGGAGGAGAAACCTAAGATAAAAGGGATTATAGTGGAGAATTTAGATTGCCCACTGTGTGGGAACTTGAGGTTTTGTGCATTTATTTGTAAGCACCATCATCAGTGGCATTTTTGAGTGCTCTATCTGTATGCAAAGTGATGGTATATCACCTGCCTACACAGCTTACTACTCAGCTTGCATCTGGGGCTGTCCACTAAGCAGATGTGTTCAGGAGGACTTCCATCTGACTGATTGGTCATCTGGTATATTCCTAAGAGACTGTTTGGATCAGAGTTATGGAAGTAGACACTGATAACAAATAGAAGACCTATGTTTGGAAATAAAAGCTTTTCTGGTTGTTAACAGCTG